>NW_020707135.1:0-2788 GCF_002925995.2 Terrapene triunguis
GACAACATCCATTCCTTATCGCTCTTTGTTATCCTCAGGAGAGTGATCTCATTCACGGTCACCTGGTTGAAATGGCGCAATTTTATTAAGGGGACATTCAGAGGTGCCCCTTCCTGCTCTGCTGAACAGAAATATTCCCCGCTGTTAACCACGCGGTGGGGGGGAGGGGTGAAGTGACCATCCCAGAGAATTGGGTGTGTGGGGGAGGGGAGTTAGTTGGGTTTGTGCTGCATGTTAAACCTGAAACCGCAGCCCCTCCTTTTACATTGCAAACCCATTTTAAATGGCCAACCCAACGGGTGCTTGGTATGGTTAATGAGAGCAGTACTGTTTTAAAGCATCCCCACTTGTTAACAAGGTTAAAAAAGCCAAAAGACTGTGTCTTACCATGGCTGCCTGCAAGCTGAAATCTGTGGCCTGGCACTGCGTGAGTGATCTCACACCAAACCGGCAGGCCCTCAATATAAGAGGAAAAATGCGACCTTGTAACGAAAGCACATGTGCTGTGTGATGTGAACAGCAAAATCTAACGTGAAAGAGTGTACCCATTGTTCTCTAAAATGTATCTTTTTTAAACAACTCTCCCTTCTCCTCCACCAGCTGCAAATGTTTCACAGAGGCTAGTGAATATTCGAAGAAGGAAGCGAAGGACGCGTGACGAAATGTTCACTGAACTACAGACTGCCTCCCACGCTGACAGAGCACAGCAGAATGCGTGGAGGCAGTCAATGACTGATTTTAAAAAAGCCCAATATGAGCGAGAGGAGAGGTGGCGTGCTGAATCGCGGGCTCAAGAGGAGAAATTGCGTGCTCAAGAGGAGAAGTTGCGTGCTGAAACGCGGGCTGAAGAGGAGAAGTGGCGTCAACTTGTACTCAGAAAGCAAGAGTCGATGCTCCGGCTGCTGGAGCATCAAAGTGATATGCTCCTGCGTATGGTTGAGCTGCAGGAAAGGCAGCAGGAGCAGAGACCGCCACTACAGCCCCTCTGTAACCAACAGCCCTCCTCCCCAAGTCCCATTGCCTCCTCACCCAGACGCCCAAGAACACGGTGGGGGGGCCTCCGGCCACCCAATCACTCCAGCCTAGATGATTTCCAGTGCAATAAGTTTTAAAGTGCACTGTGTCCTTTTCCTTCCCTCCTCCCCCACCCATCCAGGCCTACCTTTGCAATTATCCCCCTAGTTGTGTGCTGAATTAATAAAGAATGCATGAATGTGAAGTAACAATGACTTTATTGCCTCTGCAAGTGGTGCTCGAAGGGGGGAGGGTAGTAGGGGAGGGTGGGGTTGTTGGTTTACAGGGAAGTATAGAGTTAACCGGGTGGGGGGGTGTAGGGGCGGAGGGTTCATCAAGGAGAAACAAACAGAAGTTTCACTCCGTAGCCTGGCCAGTCACAAAACTGGTTTTCAACGCTTCTCTGATGCGCACCGCGCCCTGCTGTGCTCCTCTAACCGCCTGGTGTCTGGCTGCGCGTAATCAGCGGCCAGGCAATTTGCCTCAACCTCCCACCCCGCCATAAATGTCTCCCCCTTACTTTCACAGATATTGTGGAGCGCACAGCAAGCAGCAATAACAATGGGGATATTCTTTTCGCTAAGGTCTGAGCGAGTCAGTAAGCTGCGCCAGCGCGCTTTTAAACGCCCAAATGCACATTCCACCACCATTCGGCACTTGCTCAGCCTGTAGTTGAACAGGTCCTGACTCCTGTCCAGGCTGCCTGTGTACGGCTTCATGAGCCATGGCATTAAAGGGTAGTCTGGGTCCCCAAGGATAACGATAGGCATTTCAACATCCCCAATGGTTATTTTCTGGTCCGGGAAGAAAGTCCCTTCCTCCAGCTTTCGAAACAGAAGAGAGTGCCTGAAGACGCGAGCATCATGTACCCTTCCCGGCCAGCCCACGTTGATGTCGGTGAAACGTCCCTTGTGATCCACCAGGGCTTGCAGCAGCATTGAAAAGTACCCCTTGCGGTTTATGTACTCGGTGGCTTGGTGCGCCGGTGCCAAGATAGGGATATGGGTTCCGTCTATCGCCCCACCACAGTTTGGGAATCCCATTGCAGCAAAGCCATGCACTATGTCCTGCACGTTTCCCAGAGTCACTACCCTTGATATCACCAGGTCTCTCATTGCCCTGGCAACTTGGATCACAGCAGCCCCCACAGTAGATTTGCCCACTCCAAATTGATTCCCGACTGACCGGTAGCTGTCTGGCGTTGCAAGCTTCCACAGGGCTATCGCCACTCGCTTCTCAACTGTAAGGGCTGCTCTCATCCTGGTATTCTGGCGCTTCAGGGCAGGGGAAAGCAAGTCACAAAGTTCCATGAAAGTGCCCTTACGCATGCGAAAGTTTCGCAGCCACTGGGCATCGTCCCAGACCTGCAACACGATGCGGTCCCACCAGACGGTGCTTGTTTCCCGGGCCCAGAATCGGCGGTCCACGGCATGAACCTGCCCCAGTAACACCATGATTTCCACATTGCTGGGACCTGTGCCTTGTGAGAGGTCCATGTCAATTTCCTCATCACTATCGTCGCCGCGCTGCAATCGCCTCCTCCTCAGCTGGTCCTGGTTTTGCTTTGGCATGTCCAGGAGGCTCTGCATATACTCCAGGACAATGCGCGTGGTGTTCATAGTGCTCATAATTGCCGCGGTGATCTGAGCGGGATCCATGATCCCAGTGATAGCTATGGCGTCTGGTCTGAAAAAAGGCGCGAAACTAGTATCTAAAGACCAGGGGAAGAAGGGAGGGAGGGAGGGGCAAGTGACGACATGGCGTACAGGTACAG
>NW_020707135.1:2888-3987 GCF_002925995.2 Terrapene triunguis
CCCCCCCCCCCCCCCCCCCAGAGATTGAACTCCTAAGCCTGGGTTTAGCGGGCCGTTGATTTGACGGAGGGAGGGGGGAAGGAAATGAATACAGAACAAATCTATTTTTCACATCTTAAGACGACAGTGCAGCATGACCGATAGCCCTCGGCATTGTCTGGGTGCTTGGTAGCAATGTAACCCTACGTGTGCCAGCCACATGTCTGCCAGCACCCAGATCGCCCTCGGCCTTTTCTGGGTGCTTAGCAGACAATACTTGGCAGAAAATAGTATACTACGACTGGTAGCCATCATCGTCCAACGAGGACGGTTAAAGGCAAGGAGTTGCTGCTGTGTAGCAATATATGCTGTACAGTAGCCAGAAGGATCAGTAAAGGCGCTCAGGCTACAATAATCTATGAGCATTTCAGGCAACATGTAAATTTGTCCGACGAGGACGGTTACCAGTCGTAATAAACCATCTACTGCCAAAAGGCAAGGGGCTGGTGCAATGCAGCCCTACGGCTGCCAGCCCCACAGCTACCAGCATCCCGATCGCCGATGAAGGCTACCAGTCATGCTGCACCGTCTACCGCCAAAAGGCAGTAAGCTGCTGCTGCTGTTTAGTAATGCAGTCCCACGTTTGCCGGCACCCGGAAGACATATGGTGACGGTGAGCTGAGCTGAGCGGGCTCAATGCTTGGCGTGGTATGTTGTCTGCACAGGTAACCCAGGTAAAAAGGCGCGAATCTATTGTCTGCCATTGCTGTGACGGCGGGGGAGGGGCCTGACGCAATGTACCCAGAACCCCCCGCGGCACTGCTTTGCATCATTCGGGCATTGCGATCTCAACCCATAATTCCAATGGGCGCTGGAGACTCCGGGAACTGTGGGATAGGTACCCATAGTGCAATGCGCCGGAAGTCGACGCTAGCCTCGGTACTGTGGACGCGGTTCGCCGACTTCATGCACTTAGAGCATTTTATGTGGGGACACACAATCGGCTGCATACAACCAGTTTCTATAAAACCAGCTTCTATAAATCCGACCTAATTTTGTAGTGTAGACATAGCCTGAGTGGAAACTGAGCACAGGTCTCCCCCAGGCAACCCTCTCTCTT
>NW_020707136.1:0-4069 GCF_002925995.2 Terrapene triunguis
TGTTATCCTCAGGAGAGTGATGTCATTCACGGTCACCTGGTTGAAATGGGGCGATTTTATTAAGGGGACATTCAGAGGTGCCCCTTCCTGGTCTGCTGAACAGAAATATTCCCCGCTGTTAGCCACATGGTGGGGGGGAGGGGTGAAGTGATCATCCCAGAGAATTGGGTGTCTGGGGGGGAGGGGAGTTAGTTGGGTTTGTGCTGCATGTTAACCCTGAAACCGCAGCCCCTCCTTTTACATTGCAAACCCATTTTAAATGGCCAACCCAACGGGTGCTTGGTATGGGAAATGAGAGCGCTACTGTTTGAAACCATTCCCACATGTTAAGAAGGTTAAAAAAGCCAAAATACTGTGTCTTACCATGGCTGCCTGCAAGCCGAAATCTGTTGCCTGGCACTGCGTGAGTGATCTCTCACACCAAACCGGCAGGCCCTCAATACAAGAGGAAAAATGCGACCTTGTAACAAAAGCACATGTGCTGTGTAATGTGAACAGCAAAATTTAATGTGAAAGAGTGTACCCATTGTTCTCTAAAATGTGTCTTTTTTAACCACCTCTCCCTTCTCCTCCACCAGCTGCAAATGTTTCTCCTTCACAGAGGCTAGTGAAGATTAGAAGGAGAAAACGGAGGACGCGGGATGATATGTTCACGGAGCTCCAGATGTCCTCCCATGCTGAGAGAGCACAGCAGAATGCGTGGAGGCAGTCAGTGTCAGACTACAGAAAAGCACAGTATGAACGAGAGGAGAGGTGGCGGGCTGAATCGCGGGATGAACAGAGCAAGTGGCGGGCTGAAGATGATAGGTGGCATCAGCTTGCACACAGAAGGCAAGAGTCGATGCTCCGGCTGTTGGAGCATCAAACTGATATGCTCCAGCGTATGGTTGAGCTGCAGGAAAGGCAGCAGGAGCAGAGACCGCCGCTACAGCCCCTGTGTAACCAACAGCCCTCCTCCCCAAGTTCCATAGCCTCCTCACCCAGATGCCCAGGAACACGGTGGGGGGGGCCTCCGGCCACCCTGTCACTCCACCCCAGATGATTGCCCGAGCATCAGAAGGCTGGCCTTCAATAAGAGTTAAAGTTTTAAACTGCAGTGTGTCCTTTTCCTTCCCTCCTCCCCCACCCATCCCGGGCTACCTTGGCAATTATCCCCCTAGTTGTGTGATGAATTAATAAAGAATGCCTGAATGTGAAGTAACAATGACTTTATTGCCTCTGCAAGCGGTGCTCGAAGGGGGGAGGGGAGGGTGGGGTGGTTGGTTTACAGGGAAGTAGAGTGAACCAGGTTGGGGGGGGGGGCGGAGGGTTCATCAAGGAGAAACAAACAGAAGTTTCACACTGTAGCCTGGCCAGTCACAAAACTCGTTTTCAAAGCTTCTCTGATGCGCACCGCGCCCTGCTGTGCTCTTCTAACCGCCCTGGTGTCTGGCTGCGCGTAATCAGCGACCAGGCAATTTGCCTCAACCTCCCACCCCGCCATAAATGTCTCCCCTTTACTTTCAGAGACATTGTGGAGCGCACAGCAAGCAGCAATAACAATGGGGATATTCTTTTCGCTGAGGTCTGAGCGAGTCAGTAAGCTGCGCCAGTGCGCTTTTAAACGTCCAAATGCACATTCCACCACCATTTGGCACTTGCTCAGCCTGTAGTTGAACAGGTCCTGATTACTGTCCAGGCTGCCTGTGTACGGCTTCATGAGCCATGGCATTAAGGGGTAGGCTGGGTCCCCAAGGATCACGATAGGCATTTCAACATCCCCAATGGTTATTTTCTGGTCCGGGAAGAAAGTCCCTTCCTCCAGCTTTCGAAACAGAGCAGAGTGCCTGAAGACGCGAGCATCATGTACCTTTCCCAGCCATCCCACGTTGATGTTGGTGAAACGTGCCTTGTGATCCACCAGGGCTTGCAGCAGCATTGAAAAGTACCCCTTGCGGTTTATGTACTCGGTGGCTTGGTGCTCCGGTGACAAGATAGGGATATGGGTTCCGTCTATGGCCCCACCACAGTTTGGGAATCCCATTGCAGCAAAGCCATCCACTATGGTCTGCACGTTTCCCAGAGTCACTACTCTTGATATCACCAGGTCTTTCATTGCCCTGGCAACTTGGATCACAGCAGCCCCCACAGTAGATTTGCCCACTCCAAATTGATTCCCGACTGACCAGTAGCTGTCTGGCGTTGCAAGCTTCCACAGGGCTATCGCCACTCGCTTCTCAACTGTGAGGGCTGCTCTCATCCTGGTATTCTGGCGCTTCAGGGCAGGGGAAAGCAAGTCACAAAGTTCCATGAAAGTGCCCTTACGCATGCGAAAGTTTCGCAGCCACTGGGAATCGTCCCACACCTGCAGCACGATGCAGTCCCACCAGTCTGTGCTTGTTTCCCAGGCCCAGAATCGGCGTTCCACGGCATGAACCTGCCCCAGTAACACCATGATTTCCACATTGCTGGGGCCTGTGCCTTGTGAGAGGTCTATGTCCATGTCAATTTCCTCATCACTCTCGTCGCCGCGCTGCAATCGCCTCCTCGGCTGGTCCTGGTTTTGCTTTGGCATGTCCTGGCTCTGCATATACTCCAGGACAATGCGCATGGTGTTCATAGTGCTCATAATTGCCGCGGTGATCTGAGCGGGCTCCATGATCCCAGTGCAAGCTATGGCGTCTGGTCTGAGAAAAGGCGCGAAACTAGTATCTGACGGACCGGGGGAGGGAGGGAGGGAGGGTCGGTCGAGTGACGACATGGCATACAGGTACAGGGAATTAAAAATCAACAAAGGTGGCTGTGCATTAGGGAGAAACACAAACAACTGTCACACAGAATGGCCCCTCCCGAAGATTGAACTCAAAACCCTCGGTTTAGCAGGCCGTTGATTTCACGGAGGGAGGGGGAAGCAAATGAATACAGAACAAATCTATTTTTTACATCTTAAGCTGGCAGACGACGGTGCAGCATGACTGATAGCCCTCGGCCTCTTCTGGGTGCTTAGCAGAAAATACTGGGCGCTTGGCAGAAAATGGCATACTACGATTGATAGCCATCATCATCAAGACAGTTCTATAGGACTGAGCATGTCTGCCCAGGTGCACATGATTGACAGCCACTGCAATATGACGATGATGGATACCAGTCTTAATATACCACCTTCTACCAAAAGGCAAGGGGCTGCTGCTGTGTGCAATGCAGCCCCACGTCTGCCAGCACCCAGATTGCCCTCGGCCTCTTCTGGGTGCTTAGCAGAAAATACTGAGCGCTTGGCAGAAAATGGCATACTACGACTGATAGCCATCATCATCATTGTGAAGGCAGCAGAATATGACTGGGGGGATGGGGGACTGTGGGACATACAGAGTTCCAGCCACTGCTGTACGATGACGACGGTTACCAGTCGTAATACACCATCTACTGCCAAAAGGCAAAAGGCTGGTGCAATGCAGCCCCACGGCTGCCAGCACCCAGATCGCCGATGAAGGCTACCAGTCATGCTGCACCGTCTACCGCCAAAAGGCAGTTAGCTGCTGCTGCTGCTGTGTAGCAATGCAGTACCACGTCTACTGGCACCCAGATGACATATGGTGACGGTGAGCTGAGCTGAGCGAGCTCCATGCTTGCCGTGGTATGATGTCTGCACAGGTAACCCAGGTAAAAAGGCGCGAATCTATTGTCTGCCGTTGCTCTGACGGAGGGGGAGGGGCCTGACGACATGTACCCAGAACCCCCCGCGACACTGTTTTGCATCATTCAGGCATTGGGATCTCAACCCAGAATTCCAATGGGCGGCGGAGACTGCGGGAACTGTGGGATAGCTACGCATAGTGCAATGCTCCGGAAGTCGACGCTAGCCTCGGTACTGTGGACGTGGTCCGCCGACTAGAGCACTTAGAGCATTTTATGTGGGGACACACACAATCGGCTGTATACAACCGATTTCTATAAAACTGGCTTCTATAAATTCGACCTAATTTCGTAGTGTAGACATACCCTAAGGATTTCTAGGATTCCCTACCACTATTTCTCTACTGCTTTCCCCTAACTTGCTTATTCCCTGAGAGATTCAGAGGGAGCCCCAGGG
>NW_020707137.1:0-1252 GCF_002925995.2 Terrapene triunguis
CTTCATCCCACTCTCACCAGTCAAGCAGGTTGGAGAGAGAGACTGAGGCCTGGTCTACACTACGAGGTTAGGTCGACTTTAGCCGCGTTAAATCGACTTAAGCCTGGACACGTTTACACTACGAAGCCCTTTCTTTCGACTTAAAGGGCCCTTTAAACCGGTTTCTTTACACCACCTCGACGAGGGGATTAGCGATAAAATCGGCCTTAGGGGGTCGGAATTGGGTTAGTGTGGACGGAATTCGACATTATTGGCCTCCGGGAGCTATCCCACAGTGCTTCATTGTGACCGCTCTGGACAGCACTCTCAGCTCAGATGCACTGGCCAGGTAGACAGGAAAAGCCCCGCGAACGTTTGAATTTCATTTCCTGTTTGCTCAGCGTGGAGAGCACAGGTGACCATGCAGAGCTCATCAGCACAGGTAACCGTGATGGAGTCCCAGTCCCAGTCCCAGGATCGCAGAAGAGCTCCAGCCTGGACCGAACGGGAGGTACGGGATCTGATCGCCATCTGGGGAGATGAATCAGTGCTCGCTGAACTCCGAAGCAGTAAAAGAAATGGCAAAACATTAGAAAAGATCTCCAAGGCCATGAAGGACAGAGGCCATAACAGGGACGCACAGCAGTGCCGCGTGAAAATTAAGGAGCTAAGGCAAGCCTACCACAAAGCCAGAGACGCAAACGGAAGGTCCGGGGCTGAGCCGCAAACATGCCGCTACTACGCGGAGCTGCATGCCATTCTAGGAGGTGCAGCCACCACTAGCCCAAGCATGTGCTATGAGTCCCTCGCTGGAAACAGGGAAGCGGGTTCGGCGGACGAGGAAGATGAGGATGGAGAGAACATAGATAGCTCACAGCAGCAAGGAAGCGGAGAAACCAGTTACCCCAACAGCCAGGATATGTTTGTCACCCTGGACCTGGAACCAGTAACCCCCGAACTCACCCAAGACCCTGAGGGCACACAGGGGACCTCTGGTGAGTGTACCTTTGTAAATATTACACATGGTTTAAAAACAAGCGTGTTTAATGATTAATGATTAATTTGCCCTGGCAATCGCGGCCAGTACAGCTACTGGAAAAGTCTGTTAACGTGTATGGGGATGGAGAGGAAATCCTCCAGGGACATCTCCAGAAAGCTCTCCTTCATGTACTCCCAAAGCCTTTGCAAAAGGTTTCTGGGGAGGGCTGCCTTATCCCGTCCGCCACGGTAGGACACTTTACCACGCCAGGCCAGTAGCACGTATTCTGGAATC
>NW_020707138.1:0-4556 GCF_002925995.2 Terrapene triunguis
TTGCAACAATGATCTATATGGTCCCAGATTATATCAATAACGTCACACCCCCAACGCAAAATTGATGCAGGAAGCGATGACACAAACATCACTGACTGCATCCCAAGAGCTCCCCATCCTTGGGTTTGTCTCACTACAGCTAGTATTGGGGTTAGAAGCCATATCAGTGTATAACAGAAATGGTTTATCAAAGTCATGTTCAGCAACATGACTGAACCTCTTCACAAACTCAAGGTAAAACTTAGTTAGAACAATAGTGGATTAGATCTGCTCTTGCAGCATGGTTCCTGTATGTCTCATGTGATCTTGCCAGGAGCTAAAGAAAACAGCTACTTTATCCACACAAGCTCTGGCAAATGTTTGGAACCCAATTAACATTAAATCAATGTAGATATTAATGATGTTCATAGTACAGGAATCTTGGCATTTAGCCGTGAAAGCAATATGGTAGTGTGCCTCAGTTTCCCTTTTCATACAGCACATTAGGTTTGGAATGTCTTTTCTCCTGTGAAAAGTTCCAATACCGTTTACAGGCAGTAACTGTGAAACATCAGTATAACAAGGCCTTTTAACATAAAGTGTGTTCTCATGTATTCCTTTTAACCTGTTCAAGGGATTTTCCAACAGATTAGGCACATTGTACATTCTTACAGTTCTTGGTAATAGCAACATTAGTTACAAAATCACCATTAGCATTAACAACAAATCCATTGCAAGTGTCCATCTACAATCATGGTTGTCATGCCACACCTTTGGCTCAATACCATTGGAGTTTGGGCATTTTAGGGTTAACCTGTTGCTTCCCTTTGCAAAATTCAGTTTTCTCTTTCCTCCTTGTCCTGCAGGATCAAACTCTGATTTCTCTTGCTTAACAGAATTCACTGGCTGATGGGGTGGGCACTCTGTGCTAACAGCTATTAGCAAGTCCTTCCTCTCCCAGCCAGACAAGTAATTTGCATTACCACAGACAGGAGCCAGTCCACCAGTTTTTATATTCGTAACTGCTATCATTTCCAAGGCTGGACTCTGTCTTAAAGAGATACCACACAAATCCAAAGAGTCTGAGGGTGAGAGTTTGCCTGCTCTCCCCTGCATCCTCAAGCATTTAGCCATAAAACTGTTCTGCTTTGAAACACCGGTAACCAAATCTGTCCTCAGACCCTGAAGCACAGACTGCTCACTTAAAGAATTAGAATGGAGACATTCCTGTTCCAACACCATTGTCTTCCCAACAAGCTGGCCAAACACAGCCACTTGGTTATAGGGTTGCTCAACTTTCTTAACAGCTCTTACTCCATCTGAGACCTTCTCAAAGCTACCCACACTGGATCTTTCAAAAGGAAAGTCAGTGGATCCATTCACAACAGAAAATTTCTGGCTGTTAGGAACTGAAACTGCCTTGATTAAATCACTCTCACACCCTTCAGTTGCAGGGAACTGCTTGCACAGATTACCATGAGGATTCCTTTCCCCAGGAGCTTTTCTAAGCAGCAAATCACCCCTCACAGAAATTTTGCCCTTACCCTCTTCACCTAGGGCTTGCTCTAAAGGAACACTTCCCTGAGCAACAACAGACTTTTTCTGGGTCTTACTTACATCCAGGATCACATTTGGCCCATCAGGCAGATTTCTACACAATCCCCTTTCAGGCAAACCCATAGACTTCCTAGATAAAAGGTTAGAAACATTTCCCTTCCCTTTGCCACACACAAGTTCAGGAATCCTTTCCTTCTTGCTACAAGTTTCCACACCATCAGTAGGTAACACAACCAAATCACCTTCATGCTCTCCTTGTGCCCTGGCTAGGGTATTACCCTGATTAGACAGAGTTGCTACACCCTTTACCAACCACACATTAGCAATAGGCAAAATATAAGCACCATAACTGTCTGGTCTCTGGGATTTTGCTAAGACATTAACTGGATGCAACTTAGTTACAGTGCCATTCTCCCCAGCAGACACAGTCTTAGGACCCTTCCCTTCCTGGGCTTTAGTTGAATTCAGAACCAACTCTGAGACAACTGCACTATTCTCAACCATCACAGGCTGACAGGCACCTTCTGTCTGCTCCACAGACAAAGAAGAGCTGGAGACACCTTTTTTACCAGACACACAGCTCGGGATTTCATTTCCCTTGTCCCAGCACACAGGGCTGTTCACAGACAACTGCTTGGAGACTGAGGTAGCTTCCTCCATAGGCAAGTCAATACCCCTGACAGATACAGGCACATTTCCTTCACTATCAGTATTCTCCACACAGGAAACAGGTAAGGTATAGGGACATTCATTTTCCACTATCCCTGCCTTCCCAAACTGCTGACTAGACAAAGCCATTAGCTCACAAGGCTGCCTTGGCTCCTCCAAACTTTTCCTGCCTTCCTCTCCTTTGTCCCAGCACACAGGGCTGATTACAGACAAAGACTGGGAGAGTGGGGCAGCTTCTTTACCAGGCACCTTGCCACTCCCAACAGATAAACTGCTCTTCTTACTCACTGAGCCACTGCCAGCAAATCACAGTTACCCTTTTCAGGTTCACTTTTACAAGCTGTACTAGCCACCAATGCATCACCCATTAAAAATCCACCCTTTCCTTCCTCAGTTAGAGCTTCCACCTGACCATCCACTTTAATCTGCTCCAGAGAAACATTTTCCTGCCCAATAAGATTTTGCTGCTCTTGATTTAACTCCAGATTCACTTCTGAGACACTAGACCGACATTCAGAAACTTCATTTACAGACAAATAGCTCTTCTCAGACAAACCTTTGGAGCAACCCTCCCCAGGCAAATCATTGCCCACAATAGACAGAGGTTTAAGATCATTCCTGTCCTGTGACTGACTACCTGGACTGAACAAAGCTTTAACATTTTCCCCAATCAAAAGATCCTTAGGCAATAGCTTCCTTACACCAGCTATAACTTCATGCTTAGTCCCATTCCATTCAAGGTGGATTCTGGCTAAAGGCACGCTTACAGTAAACTCATAGAGGACTACAACATTCACACTCTGATTTGGTAAATAATCTTCCTCTTTGACAAGATCTGCTTTAACAAGAGTGATGTTAGAAGCCATAATTTGCCCTAAACAGCTTTTACCATTGACTTTTACCTTCTCTGTGAATTTTTCACTACCACTCCCATATAGAGCATTGGCACAAGTTATGGAGCCACCCTCTACTGAACACACAGTAAAAGCATTTACATAAAAGGTGGCAGTGTTGGGGTATATTTGGTTACACCCAGACACTTGCTCCGAGTTATACAACATACCAACATTGTTATAAACTGGACTTTCAAGAGGATACAATTTCTGCTTTTCTTCCCTTGCTTTTTGGACTTGGAGCTGAAGTCTTTGCACTTTTGCCTCAGCTTCTAGTTCCTGCAATCGAATTTCTGCCAGTCTTTGTTCATGCTCAAGTTGCAGTTTACTTGCTGCCTTTTGCATTCCAATTGCTTCTGTGGCATCTCCTGCCTTCTGATCACTGGCCATTAACAGATTTCTCAGTTCTTGATTTGTAGCTTTCTTTCTAAAGCTTATCCCCTTTTCTGAACACAAATCTTTCAGGGCTTTCTTGTCAAGGCCCTCATATGCTCTTTGCTCAGCCATTGCAACTGTTCTTTAACCAACCAAACTCTCAATCCCAAAATTCAAATTTGGATAGCGTGGGGTTCTGACCCAAAGCTTAATTGACCTGGTTCTGTGGATCCTAGCACGACTACGCCACTGTGACAATGCGGTTCTGGCGGAACCCAACTGAGAGTGCCAACTCAGGACAAATTGCTCAAACAGGGCAGTTACAGCCCAAGGCTGGGGGTTTTTCCACCTCTAAGGCAAACCAAACCAGCCAGACTAGGAGGACTTCGGTCTCACCCCACTGGCTAACCGCAAGTCTCACAAGCAATCTCCTTAGACACTCCAGTTTTCCAGTATTACCACCAGTGCCACTCGTTATGGGGACAAATGGTTATGAAAACCAAGACCCCAGTAAAAGAAAACGGTTCTCCTGATCCCAAAGGACCAAGCCCCAGACCCAGGTCAATATACAAATCAGATCTTACCCACAAATCACGCTGTTGCCAATCCTTTAGAATCTAAAATCTAAAGGTTTATTCATAAAAGGAAAAAGATAGAGATGAGAGTTAGAATTGGTTAAATGGAATCAATTACATACAGTAATGGCAAAGTTCTTGGTTCAGGCTTGCAGCAGCGATAGAATAAACTGCAGGTTCAAATCAAGTCTCTGGAATACATCCCCCGCTGGGATGGGTCCTCAGTCCTTTGTTCAAAGCTTCAGCTTGTAGCAAAGTTCCTCCAGAGGTATGAAGCAGGATTGAAGACAAGATGGAGATGAGGCATCAGCCTTATATAGTCTCTTCCAGGTGTAAGAACACCTCTTTGTTCTTACTGTGGAAAATTACAGCAAAATGGAGCCTGGAGTCACATGGGCCAGTCCCTGCATACTTTGCTGAGTCTCAAGGCATATTTGCCTTCTCTCAATGGGTCCATTGTATAGCTGATGGTCCTTAATGGGCCATCAAGCAGGCTAGGCAGAGCTAA
>NW_020707139.1:0-3442 GCF_002925995.2 Terrapene triunguis
GCCCGGAAAGTTCCCCACAATAGCGGGACCATTCCCCCGCTTACATAATTGGCGTCACGAACAGGATCCTATCCACAGGGTCCACCCCATTGGTTTACTGGTTGAATTCTAGTTGCACGGTCCAGGCCTGATTGAGCATCCTACCATGGCTGGAATTGAAGAACTACGGGCCCAGTTTGCTGAACTTCAGCGCAGATTATCAGACCAAGCTGAGGCATTACAGCAAGCTAGAACAGAACAGAGAGAAGCCTTATCACTGGCTAAGGCAGTGATAGACCAACAGGCAGCAGAAGCTAAGAAACCCCCTACTATTTATGTCCCACGGGAGCGGAAGGTCACAGAGTTTGGTGGCTTCCCGACAAGACCAGGAGACATTACGGTAGAGGAGTGGGTCAAGTCTGTGAAGGCAGCTCTGCGTGTGCTAAGAGTACCCGAAGAAGATCATGTAGACTTCATAGAGGAACACCTCAAGGGCCAGGCCAAGGCCACAGTAAAGTTCATGGCAGGGGCGGACAAAAAAAATGTGGAAAAGGTATTTGAACTCCTCCTAGAAGTGTATGGGGACAAGGTACCTATTGGAACCCGACTAAAGGAGTTCTTTGAGAGAAAGCAGGAGCCCGGTGAAACTATCCGGGGATATGCATATGACCTCCAGGAGAAAATGAGCAGAGTGGAGCGGCGAGACCCTCAGCGAGTTCCAGACCCAGATACGGTTCTGAAAGAGCAGTTGGTGCTGGGGCTCCGTGACGACTCCCTCCGACGTGAAATGAAAAGGAGGTTTAAAGAAGAGCCCAGTAAGAAGTTCCATGAACTCATGCAGGCTGCCATTATGTGGTCAGAAGAAGAGGAAGTTCCTGTGGCAGAGGCGGCCAAGCCTAACCCCCATACACGAAGTGGGGGCCTAGTGAATGCAGCTGCTGGGGAAAAGGCTCTGCCCCAAACAGAGCTAACATTGGAAAGCTTAAGTGAAGCTGTCCAAAAACTGGCGGTCCAACAGGGGGAGATACTGAAAGTAATGACCGAGTTGCTGAAAGAAAAAAATCCCATTAGTATGCCAAAGTATCCAAGGGCACCAGGATCCCGAAGAGCCCCACTGAAGGACGAGCTGGGAAGATACATTTGTTACACTTGTGAAAGGCCAGGACATACTAGCCGAGAATGTCCACTGAGAAGGAGAACAGAGTCCCAGGCACTCGAAACCAATGGGGCACCAGGAGCAAGTGGTCCATCTACAGTAGAAGGCCAAGCAGTGGCAGAAGGATTCCTAGGCCTGTCCTTTGTAGAAAATCCCTCTGCATACAGTGTTGAGAGGAACGTGGGCAGTGCCAGCATATCTAGCGACTTCTGTAAGCGAGCATTTGGAGACTGTCTAACTGCTGAAGTATGTATAGCAGGGGTGAAGACCAGATGTTTGTTAGATACTGGCTCAGAAGTCACCACCATTACTGAGTCGCATTTTCAAAAATATCTGAAGGACAAGGACCTGACCATGCACAGCACACGGTTTGTACGTCTAACAGCTGTTAATGGTCTGGCAATCCCAGTGGTGGGGTGCCTTGAAGCAGACATAGAGTATATGGGCCAGACACTGCCAGGAAAATGCATCTTCATCCTGAAAGACAAAGCCTCAAAAGGGAGCCATATAGGAGAAGGAGTCCCAGGGATTCTAGGGATGAACATCATTAGTGAGCTGAAGGAGCTACTCTTACCAGGAGAAGGGACCAGGAGGATGAACTGTCACGAGCACTCTACGAAGAATGCTGTGCTGAGTAAAGTACTGGCTCGAGCGGAGAGGCAGAGTCTTTCCCTGGGCCCCACAAGGCATATGGGAAATGTTAAAGTGGGCAGAGAACGGAAGACCATTATTCCTCCTTGGAGAGGGAAGATCCTTGACGAACACAGCTGTGTACCAGGAAATGAGCTGCAGGTGATGAGGGAGAAGGGAGGACGAGTTACCTTTCTTCAAGAAAGATGTGATGGGAGACTGCCAGTTCCAGTTCAAGCGGCACGCCAAGGGCTGGTTCCTGCACATGTGGCTAACATAAGGGCGTTGCCAGAGAAGCATCAAGAAATCTTTTCTAAGAATGAGGTGACCAATTATGATGACCAGGTCAAAGGTCACCATGACAGGCTGAAGACAGCTTGGAAAGTTGCTCTCAGTACAACTAAAAAGACAGCCCAAAGTAGGAAAAGGACTTATGATAGCAAGTCCAGTGGGACTCTCATCAGATCTGGTGACTGTGTACCAGTTCGTAGCTGTAGACGCCGGAGATGTAATAAAATACAGGACCAATGGAAGCCAAATCCCCCCACTGTGGTCATCCACAACAATCCCGAACTGCCAGTGTACGCTAACCAGCCTGAACGAGGAGGTCCTGGGATAGTAGTACATAGGGACCAGTTGAAACATTGCACTCTTAGTCCAGACAGGGACCATAGGAGGCGTAGATCAGTACACCCCGAGGAGGCTGAAACCAATTGGGAAATGGTTCTAGACCCACAAACCGAATACAGAGGGGGACAGAGTGGGGCAAACCCAAACCCTAACAAGAATGGCCAGATCCTTCAAACTGACCCAGTATTACCTGAGGATAGGGAAATAGAAAATATGGGTAACGAACCACCAGTCTTAAGAAGGTCCCAGAGGGCTAATAAGGGTGTACTTCCTGTTAGACTTAGAGATAATTATGTTATTGGTTCTATGTAGTGTTTTAATAAATATTGTTATGTATGGTATTAAGAAGTAGATGTGGAATGTTAAATATGTTAAATGTTCTTTTGATAATTGCTAATGGGTTGTTGATATAAAATGACGTGGGTATATGTTGTTACTATGGGGCCCGGATGTACCGGTGTGAATATTGTGGATGTGGCAGTATTTTAGCAAGGGGGAATGTAAGGGGACTGTTGCCCCCTTACTAACATTCAGTGGGGGTGTTTTGATTGGCTTGCTCCCAGTACTAAAAGGGGAAGGGTCGATGGCAAATCAGGAGCCTGAGACTGACAGTCCCCAGGAACAATGGGAAGAGGCCAATGCTCCAGATCAGCCTGATTGACAGGGCGGGCAGGCTAATCAGAGGGTCAGGAGGCCAGGGAGGTCCCGTCCTCCGTGTGAGCTGGAATTGCCTGGGTCAGACTGAGTGGGGCCGAGCTAAGGAGAAAGCAGGGGCCCAGGCTGAGCTGGAGAGCAGAACCGTGCCAGATCCAGAGGGGCCAGAGACGCAGCCCAGGGAGAGCAGATCGTGTGCTGGGAGCAGAGACGCAGCCACAGAGCCAGGTGTGGTGAGCAAGTGGGACCAGCCAAGGGGGGACCTTGGGCAAAGGGCCCAGCACAGAAAGACACCCCCAGACAAGGGCCCTTGCAGGCCAGACCAGGAGGGGGACCTTAACCCTACGGGGGGCTGACGCTGGGAAGAAGGGTCCCACCACTCAAAGCCCGGAG
>NW_020707140.1:0-1131 GCF_002925995.2 Terrapene triunguis
TCTTTGGGTCTCCCCAGAATCCCCTGGGCCAACTGTCTGGGCACATCATTTGAAGCCCCAGATTCTTGGGGGTGGAAATGAAAGGTGCTCGCAGCATGTGAACGCACAAAATGGGGCAGGCCGAGCCTTCAGGGGGCAGATTGACGGAGGAGAGTGCTGGTGGCTGCGAGTGTGTTGGGAAGATGGTTCTACCTGTACTCTCATGTGTATATGCCAGATCCGTTTTAAACCAAAATCTACTGTGGACCCACAGGGAGAACCCATGGGAAGCTCCCACCTAACCAGGATATGGTTGGCTCTGCCTAAAGTGAGCTGACTTGTGTGCCATGCACTTTTCCTTCCGTTTCAGAGGCACCTTCTCCAGCACAGCCTGCCTATGCTACTGGGAGCTCTGGCCACGTCCTTCCAAATGGTGCCATGCTGTCTGCTCTGTGACAGCCCATACAGTGCAGAGAGCACACTGTGGATTGGAATGAGTGCCCCACAACTCCAGCACAGACAGGCGTGGGGCAGGTCAGGAGGGAGGCCATTTTGGTAGTGAGAAGGAGACAAAAGCAGAGAGAGGAGGAGGCAGATGGCCAGTAACTCCAGCTACCACAGGCCTGGGGAGGAAATCTCAGCAAGATTCCCTCATGGAGCTCCCATTGCACTGGCCTCTTGGGGGGAGGGGTCTGATCGCCCCAAACCTGGCAGTTTCCTCAGGATCCATGGGAAGGCAAAGCCATCCATGCAGAGGTTCTGTGCCTCCTCACCGCCTCTGATCCCTGGTAGCCCCTCCCACCCCGACTCCCTGACAGCAAGGCTCCAACGCAGCCTCTGCTGCCAGGGCCTCCCTGGCTCCTGGGAGGAGTGGCAAGCTCAGTGCAAAGGGGACTACAACCTGGGGCTGGACCATCTACTGGGAGGAATCCCCATGAAGAGCATCCCCCCCAACCCTGCCTCACTCACTCCTTGAGTCAGACCCCTCAGCATCTGCCCTCTCTCCTAGCACAGACCCTGGACTGCACGGGATGGAAACAGCAGCATGGAGGTGGCCATGTTCCTCTTTCACAAGGAGTGAGTGGAATGTGTTTTTTTTATGTGTTGGGTGTGTGTGGGCATGTGTGTACGTACACACACACACACACACAC
>NW_020707141.1:0-1158 GCF_002925995.2 Terrapene triunguis
TCTTTGGGTCTCCCCAGAATCCCCTGGGCCAACTGTCTGGGCACATCCTTTGAAGCCCCAGATTCTTGGGGGTGGAAATGAAAGGTGCTCGCAGCATGTGAACGCACAGAAATGGGGCAGGCCGAGCCTTCAGGGGGCAGATTGACGGAGGAGAGTGCTGGTGGCTGCGAGTGTGTTGGGAAGATGGTTCTACCTGTACTCTCATGTGTATAGGCCAGATCCGTTTTAAACCAAAATCTACTGTGGACCCACAGGGAGAACCCATGGGAAGCTCCCGCCTAACCAGGATATGGTTGGCTCTGCCTAAAGTGAGCTGACTTGTGTGCCATGCACTTTTCCTTCCGTTTCAGAGGCACCTTCTCCAGCACAGCCTGCCTATGCTACTGGGAGCTCTGGCCACGTCCTTCCAAATGGTGCCATGCTGTCTGCTCTGTGACAGCCCATACAGTGCAGAGAGCACACTGTGGATTGGAATGAGTGCCCCACAACTCCAGCACAGACAGGCGTGGGGCAGGTCAGGAGGGGGGCCATTTTGGTAGTGAGAAGGAGGCAAAAGCAGAGAGGAGGAGCCAAATGGCCAGTAACTCCAGCTACCACAGGCCTGGGGAGGAAATCTCAGCAAGGTTCCCTCATGGAGCTCCCATTACACTGGCCTCTTGGGGGGAGGGGTCTGATCGCCCCAAACCTGGCAGTTTCCTCAGGATCCATGGGAAGGCAAAGCCATCCATGCAGAGGTTCTGTGCCTCCTCACCGCCTCTGATCCCTGGTAGCCCCTCCCACCCCGGCTCCCTGACAGCAAGGCTCCAACGCAGCCTCTGCTGCCAGGGCCTCCCTGGCTCCTGGGAGGAGTGGCAAGCTCAGTGCAAAGGGGACTACAACCTGGGGCTGGACCATCTACTGGGAGGAATCTCCATGAAGAGCATCCCCCCCAACCCTGCCTCACTCACTCCTTGAGTCAGACCCCTCAGCATCTGCCCTCTCTCCTAGCACAGACCCTGGACTGCAGGGGATGGAAACAGCAGCATGGAGGTGGCCATGTTCCTCTTTCACAAGGACTGAGTGGAATCTGTTTTTTTATGTATTGGGTGTGTGTGGGCATGTGTGTACGTATACACACACACACACACACACACACCATCCCCTGGGTGTGTGTGGGCA
>NW_020707142.1:0-1058 GCF_002925995.2 Terrapene triunguis
AAAAAAAAAAAAATGCTGTTTCCAGGGTAACACATGTAAGGTTCATTCTTAAAAGAAAAATCCTCGGTGATTGCTAAGGTCTTCTTTAATGTGAAGCTGGAGCCCCAGCACGACAGGATGAGGCTGATTTCAGAGATGGCATTGATGTTTCTGGGTGGACTGAAAAGCAGTTCCCCAGACTAAGAACACTGGGTTCTTAACCCTGAACTTTTGGTCTAATTCTGTAGTAGTTAGCTCTATAAGAGAGAGCGCACCTGTTCTCCTTGGTATGCTGACAAGGACTGATCTGTTTGTTTTTTTCTAGTTCATTTTCCTTGGGAATTTTATTGTATGTCTCATACTGGAGTGTGATTATGAACAATTTTCAGTAAACCAACTTTTAAAAAGAGCATGTTGTAGTGCGGACAATGCTTAAGAAAGAAGAAAGTACCGAAGACCAAGCTGATTTTGTACCGTACAAGGATAAAACATGATGATGCAAATTGATCAGAAGAGCCATGTGTGGAGGTGGGGAGAAGGGACAAATTGCGATGAGTAATAAAAAGCATTCTGCACTGTAACCATGCCACTCTAGCTGGCTGTTGTAAAGAGGAAAAGGAAAGTCGATAAGAACACTATTAATCTGGAGACTAGTTAATGATGTTGGCCTTAATTAGGCTAAAGCAGCATTCGAAAGTTTCTCACACAGTAAGTCATTAGATACTTTACATGTATCGTCCAAAAGCAAACTCAGTCATAGCTCTCAGCTGTACTTTACTGATAGCTATGATACTCACTTTAAATCCACACAAACCTGCTTTTCGCTTGCTCTTTATTACCATCAAGTATTGACATCACATATGCGGATTATTAAAAATCAGTGAAAACTTATTTCAAGGCTCCTACTGCATCAATGTGTGCATCTTTCATTATGAGATTAAATCACATTGCAGGGTGCTTAAACCAAGATCCTTGGGGCAGGGATTCCCTTTTTTATTGTTGTGTTAGGCACTGCACGCTCTCTCTCTCACACACACACACACACACACACACACACACACACACACACACACACACAC
>NW_020707143.1:0-3645 GCF_002925995.2 Terrapene triunguis
CACACACACACACACACACACACACACACACACACACACACACACACCCCGCATCCTGATCCCTGGCTGGGGAATCTTATTGCTACCACAATACAAATAAAATTAGTAAATAATCAATAATAATGAAGTATAATACAATTGAGACTGATCAGGCAACACACAACTCCGGACCCTTAGTCATTAAGAGGTTGAGATTTGGTGTAAGCTTAGACCACAACATATTTTTTTTAAATATAAGAACATTTTTATGAGTTACACTTTGCACAGTCCTCGAATAAAATAACGGAGGCAGAAAACCAGCATGGCACTAGTGCATAAGAAGGGTAACCAGATACTGGTACTTTTTGCTAATGTTTTCACTAACATTTTCAGAAGTGCCTAAGTGAACTAGGAGCTAGAGTCCAATTGCTATTGCGGAGACTTTTGCCAAGTGATTTAGGGGCTTTTAAAGTTGTACCTTTGTTATCGATGTGCCCGATAAATTGCTATTGAAGTCAACAGGACCCTTCCTATGGACTTCACTGAGCGCTGGATCAGGCCTCACACCCTTATCTTGTAGTAAAGTTCTTTCTGCCATGGACTCACCCTCTGCGATACCGTTGAGGGAGAAGAGAGATGGAGGGTTACTTCAGTAACAACCCATTTCCTGTTTAAAGCTGAAATTTTCAAAGCTGGATAAGGGTTTTGGTCACTCGATTCTCATAGAATTTATTGGGAACAGGGCATCCAAATCCCCTAGGCATTTAGCATCCCACCCTAAATGTTTCTTATGAGGCACATTTTGCTCATTAGATTAAAGGATTATTCCCTGAACTACCAAATAAATTACACTTTCACCGTTTAATTGTCACAAGCCTCTTCAAAACCATGTCAAAGAAGAAGAGACTCAGTGCTAGCGCGCCCCCTCGTGGCTTGGTGTGGCGTAGCAGGTTCTCGCCTCCTTAGCACCCCTACTGACAGTTATGCTCCGGGCCCATGGTGGTCTGCCTACTCTCCTGACTCAGCCCTCTGCCAGGTCACGTTTAGTTCCATCCCTTCTGGGGCAACAAAATGCAGCAAAAACAAATGTCGAATCCCTCCATCTGGCCTGCCACCCTCAATTCTGGGCCCTGTGAGTCATACATCCTAAGGCCTTTATTAGTCCACATCTTCTTCTCAGGGGCTTCACGCATCCTTACCAGTGGCTGGTAGGGGAAGCTGGGTTCTAGTCCAGGGACCCTAGGACAAGCGGTCAAGGTTCATTCCACCAGACTCCTTGCCACTGTCTCCCGGGACTATCTTCCAACCCAGCATTTCTCTGGCTTTCTCCTTGCCCTTTATGAGCCTTCCCGTTCCTTACAGATCTCTTCATTCCCTACTATCCGGAGAGAGATTGCGGTTCCTCCCTGCAGCCTCCTTCTTTTTGTTTGTTTTTTGGCACAGCGGCGTCATCACAGGATGCTCTGAGCGCTATTTTCTTCATTTGTTTTTAGCCAGTGTTGGTTTTTTGGGTTTTTTGTTTTTTGTTTTTTTATATAGCCTTTCAATCAGCCTGCTATCCTTAAGAAAACTTGGCAAGGCTCTTTTTGCACTACTGCATTTTCACAAGTCCCTTTAGGGAAATAAAAATCTTGGATTCCAAGCTGACTCAATTTTTCAGAAAGGAACTTTCTTTCCTTAGAATAGTGCCCACTGTGATGGGTTTCACTCACCACTCTGGAGCCTCCTGCTGGCTGTCATGGGAATTACTTCTGCTTGCCAGAGTGCCCTCCTCTGGTGGTGCCCCGTCACCATCACTTTTGTTCCAGGACCCTACCACTCCCAGTGCCACTGCCCTGTGGCTGTGCCACACTCTGTATTCCTCCCTTCTGGGGGACCTGCAATCTCTATCCAGCCACTCCCTCAGTGGCAACTGCAGTCCATTGTCCCAGGGCCGCTTCCTATGTGGCTCCAGCACCCTCTTCTGCCCCTACCTCAGGGCTGCAGCCTGCAGGCCTTAGAAGCCACCCAGGAGCTCTCTCTAGCTCCCCTGGTTCCTGCTTGCAGCACTGCTCTGTCCCAAGTGCTAGTGCTCCTTCCTCCTGCTAGGAACCTGGTCTTCTCCCCTCGAGCTCCAGTCAGCTACTGAACTCTGCTCTACCCTGCAGCCCTTCTTATATGAGCCTGCCGGGCCATGATTGGCTGCTGCTCTCAGCCCCTTTCTAATTAACTGCCTGCAGCGCAACCTCCCTAGGGCTGCTTTTAACCCTTTTACTGCCAGGGAGGGCAGCCACCCCATCACACCCACAATGCCATAGAGCATGATCAACAGTGTCTTTGGTTTTGCACACATCACAAAGCCCACCTGCATATATTTTTAATAAGTTTAATTTATCACTTAAGGCTTAATGACCGGTTAACACTCTAAAAATGACTACTTTACTTTTTCTATCATGGCTATGGAGTATAGCATTAGCTTTGATTTGAGCATACATCATAAAATCTTCATCCACGAAAGTTTATGCCCAAATAAATCTGTTAGTCTTTAAGGTGCCACCAGACTCCTTGTTGTTTTTGTAGATACAGACTAACACGGCCACCCCCTGATACTTCATCCTTTTGTTTCCTTAGTCCATAGTTCTTGCCATTTCTTCGCAAGCTCTTTCGAGACCACACTTTTAAATTCTTTACTACATACAGGTATGTTAATATCTGCCTCCTCATTTTTTAGGGCTTGTTTGCTGCTTTATCAGTCTTTTCATTCCCAGGTATTCTGCTATGTGCTGGAATCAGTGCTATTGTTATACATATCTGCTTGCATTATTTCCACAGTTAGGAACACCATTTCACTTATTATGTCATTTCTGTTTTCCAAAGTCCCTGTTCTGATCATCAGAAAGCCTGACAAGGAATCAGATAAAATTACAGCTGCAGCCAGTTAAACATCTCTAATCCACGTTAGTGACAACATTATCTCCATTACGAGAGCCATCAGAATGGTCACATAATTTGATAGCCTTTTAGATCTCTGGATTACAAGACTAGAAACACAGACAGCTGTTCCCACTTTACCCATGCGGTCATCTTTTGATCCATCTGTGTAGACTTATTTTTCATAAATAAATTCAGAAATGTCATCGGTCATAATGCGTGGGCTATTTTCCTTCCCTTAGGTTCTTCATATAGTTCCAAATCCACAAATGGGGGAATAACTGTCCAGCTGTAATTTGACTTCCCATGACTAAAAAAAAATATATGTTTAGTTTTCTCAATCTCTCTTTTTTACATATCTCCTTTACCCATTTGTCGACCCTGACATTATGAAGAAATCTGTGGCAATCCATATAATTTTATTTACTAAGCACCCAGCAATTCTCATAAACCTGTTGTGTATTTCTATTTTCATGCTTCCCTTTTGCCTTTGCCCCAAAGGTTAGATCGAATAGTTGCATCCTTAGATTTATACGTGGTTCTCCAGCGGCTATTTGCAGCACACATACTGGAATTATCATTGCACCACATGCCAATCACAGAACTTAGGCCTGGAGCAGTGTCAAGTTTCTAAGAGTGGTTTTTGAGACTGACCCAAAAGGTTGGCATCCATAGTCTACAACTGGTCTTATCAATGCTCTATACATCCTCCTCCTCAATACCTTCTTATCTGCACTCCATTTGTTTCCAGCTACA
>NW_020707144.1:0-4660 GCF_002925995.2 Terrapene triunguis
TTTTTCCTCCTTGATGGCTCAATTACACGCGCTTTCAAAAAAAAAAATATGCTGTTTCCAGGGTAACACATGTAAGGTTCATTCTTAAAAGAAAAATCCTCGGTGATTGCTAAGGTCTTCTTTAGTGTGAAGCTGGAGACCCAGCACGACAGGATGAGGCTGATTTCAGAGATGGCATTGATGTTTCTGGGTGGACTGAAAAGCAGTTCCCCAGACTAAGAACACTGGGTTCTTAACCCTGAACTTTTGGTCTAATTCTGTAGTAGTCAGCTCTATAAGAGAAAGCGCACCTGTTCTCCTTGGTATGCTGACAAGGACTGATCTGTTTGTTTTTTTCTAGTTCATTTTCCTTGGGAATTTTATTGGATGTCTCATACTGGAGTGTGATTATGAACAATTATCAGTAAACCAACTTTTAAAAAGAGCATGTTGTAGTGCGGACAATGCTTAAGAAAGAAGAAAGTACCGAAGACCAAGCTGATTTTGCACCGTACAAGGATAAAACATGATGATGCAAATTGATCAGAAGAGCCACGTGTGGAGGTGGGGAGAAGGGACAAATTGCGATGAGTAATAAAAAGCATTCTGCATTGTAACCATGCCACTCTAGCTGGCTGTTGTAAAGAGGAAAAGGAAAGTCGATAAGAACACTATTAATCTGGAGACTAGTTAATGATGTTGGCCTTAATTAGGCTAAAGCAGCATTCGAAAGTTTCTCACACAGTAAGTCATTAGATACTTTACATGTATCGTCCAAAAGCAAACTCAGTCATAGCTCTCAGCTGTACTTTACTGATAGCTATGATACTCACTTTAAGTCCACACAAACCTGCTTTTCGCTTGCTCTTTATTACCATCAAGTATTGACATCACATATGCTAATTATTAAAAATCAGTGAAAACTTATTTCAAGGCTCCTACTGCATCAATGTGTGCATCTTTCATTATGAGATTAAATCACATTGCAGGGTGTTTAAACCAAGATCCTTGGGGCAGGGATTCCCTTTTGTATTGTTGTGTTAGGCACTGCACGCTCACACACACACACACACACACACACACACACACACACACACCCCTGGCTGGGGAATCTTATTGCTACCACAATACAAATAAAATTAGTAATTAATCAATAATAATGAAGTATAATACAATTGAGACTGATCAGGCAACACACAACTCCGGACCCTTAGTCAGTAAGAGGTTGAGATTTGGTGCAAGCTTAGACCACAACATATTTTTTTTAAATATAAGAACATTTTTATGAGTTATACTTTGCACAGTCCTCGAATAAAATAACGGAGGCAGAAAACCAGCATGGCACTAGTGCATAAAAAGGGTAACCGGATACTGGTACTTTTTGCTAACGTTTTCACTAACATTTTCAGAAGTGCCTAAGTGAATTAGGAGCTAGAGTCCAATTGCTAGTGCGGAGACTTTTGCCAAGTGATTTGGGGGCTTTTTAAAGTTGTACCTTTGTTATCGATGTGCCCGATAAATTGCTACTGGAATTGCAACAGGAAGGGTCCTGTTGACTTCACTGAGTGCTGAATCAGGCCCCACACCCTTATCTTGTAGTAAAGTTCTTTCTGCCATGGACTCACCTTCTGCAATACTGTTGAGGGAGAAGAGAGATGGAAGGTTACTTCAGTAACAACCCATTTCCTGTTTAAAGCTGAAATTTTCAAAGCTGGATAAGGGCTTTGGTCACTCGATTCTCATCGAAATTATTGGGAACAGGGCATCCAAATCCCCTAGGCATTTAGCATCCCACCCTAAATGTTTCTTATGAGGCACATTTTGCTCATTAGATTAAAGGATTATTCCCTGAACTACCAAATAAATTACACTTTCACCGTTTAATTGTTACAAGCCTCTTCAAAACCATGTCAAATTGAAGAAGAGACTCAGTGCTGGCGCGCCCCCTCATGGCTTGGTGTGGCGTAGCAGGTTCTCGCCTCCTTAGCACCCCTACTGACAGTTATGCTCCGGGCCCGTGGTGGTCTGCCTCCTCTCCTGACTCAGCCCTCTGCCAGGTCACGTTTATTTCCATCCCTTCTGGGGCAACAAAATCCAGCAAAAACAAACGTCGAATCCCTCCATCTGGCCTGCCACCCTCAATTCTGGTCCCTGTGAGTCATACATCCTAAGGCCTTTATTAGTCCACATCTTCTTCTCAGGGGCTTCATGCATCCTTACCAGTGGCTGGTAGGGGAAGCTGGGTTCTAGTCCAGGGACCCTAGGACAAGCGGTCAAGGTTCATTCCACCAGACTCCTTGCCACTGTCTCCCGGGACTATCTTCCAACCCAGCATTTCTCTGGCTTTCTCCTTGCCCTTTATGAGCCTTCCCGTTCCTTACAGATCTCTTCATTCCCTACTATCCGGAGAGAGATTGCGGTTCCTCCCTGCAGCCTCCTTCTTTTTGTTTGTTTTTTGGTGCAGTGGCGTCATCACAGGATGCTCTGAGCGCCATTTTCTTCATTTGTTTTTAGCCAGTGTTGGTTTTGGGTTTTTTTTGTTTTTTGTTTTTTTATATAGCCTTTCAATCAGCCTGTTATCCTTAAGAAAACTTGGCAAGGCTCTTTTTGCACTACTGCATTTTCACAAGTCCCTTTAGGGAAATAAAAATCTTGGATTCCAAGCTGACTCAATTTTTCATAAAGGAACTTTCTTTCTTTAGAATAGCGCCCACTGTGATGGGTTTCACTCACCACTCTGGCGCCTCCTGCTGGCTGTCATGGGAATTACTTCTGCTTGCCAGAGTGCCTTCCTCTGGTGGTGCCCCGTCACCGTCACTTTTGTTCCAGGACGCCACCACTCCCAGTGACACTGCCCTGTGGCTGTGCCACACTCTGTGTTCCTCCCTTCTGGGGGACCTGCAATCTCTATCCAGCCACTCCCTCAGTGGCAACTGCAGTCCATTGTCCCAGGGCCGCTTCCTATGTGGCTCCAGCACCCTCTTCTGCCCCTACCTCAGGGCTGCAGCCTGCAGGCCTTAGAAGCCACTCAGGAGCTCTCTCTAGCTCCCCTGGTTCCTGCTTGCAGCACTGCTCTGTCCCAAGTGCTAGTGCTCCTTCCTCCTGCTAGGAACCTGGTCTTCTCCCCTCGAGCTCCAGTCAGCTACTGAACTCTGCTCTGCCCTGCAGCCCTTCTTATATGAGCCTGCTGGGCCATGATTGGCTGCTGCTCTCAGCCCCTTTCTAATTAACTGCCTGCAGCGCAACCTCCCTAGGGCTGCTTTTAACCCTTTTACTGCCAGGGAGGGCAGCCACCCCATCACACCCACAATGCCATAGAGCACGATCAACAGTGTCTTTGGTTTTGCACACATTACAAAGCCCATCTGCATATATTTTTAATAAGTTTAATTTATCACTTAAGGCTTAATGACCGGTTAACACTCTAAAAATGACTACTTTACTTTTTCTATCATGGCTATGGAGTATAGCATTAGCTTTGATTTGAGCATACATCATAAAATTTTCATCCACGAAAGCTTACGCCCAAATAAATCTTAGTCTTTAAGGTGCCACCAGACTCCTTGTTGTTTTTGTAGATACAGACTAACACGGCTACCCCCTGATACTTCATCCTTTTGTTTCCTTAGTCCATAGTTCTTGCCATTTCTTCGCAAGCTCTTTCGAGACCACACTTTTAAATTCTTTACTACATACAGGTATGTTAATATCTGCCTCCTCATTTTTTAGAGCTTGTTTGCTGCTTTATCAGTCTTTTCATTCCCAGGTATTCTGCTATGTGCTGGAATCAGTGCTATTGTTACACATATCTGCTTGCATTATTTCCACAGTTAGGAACACCATTTCACTTATTATGTCATTTCTGTTTTCCAAAGTCCCTGTTCTGATCATCAGAAAGCCTGACAAGGAATCAGATAAAATTACAGCTGCAGCCAGTTAAACATCTCTAATCCATGTTAGTGACAACATTATCTCCATTACAAGAGCCATCAGAATGGTCACAATTTGATAGCCTTTTAGATCTCTGGATTACAAGCCTAGAAACACAGACAGCTGTTCCCACTTTACCCATGTGGTCATCTTTTGATCCATCTGTGTAGACTTATTTTTCATAAATAAATTCAGAAATGTCATCGGTCATAATGCGTGGGCTATTTTCCTTCCCTTAGGTTCTTCATATAGTTCCAAATCCACAAATGGGGGAATAACTGTCCAGCTGTAATTTGACTTCCCATGACTAAAAAAATATATGTTTAGTTTTCTCAATCTCTCTGTTTTACATATCTCCTTTACCCATTTGTCGACCCTGACATTATGAAGAAATCTGTGGCAATCCATATAATTTTATTTACTAAGCACCCAGCAATTTTCATAAACCTGTTGTGTATTTCTATTTTCATGCTTCCCTTTTGCCTTTGCCCCAAAGGTTAGATCGAATAGTTGCATCCTTAGATTTATACGTGGTTCTCCAGCGGCTATTTGCAGCACACATACTGGAATTATCATTGCACCACATGCCAATCACAGAACTTAGGCCTGGAGCAGTGTCAAGTTTCTAAGAGTGGTTTTTGAGACTGACCCAAAAGGTTGGCATCCATAGTCTACAACTGGTCTTATCAATGCTCTATACATCATCCTCCTCAATACCTTCTTATCTGCACTCCATTTGTTTCCAGCTACA
>NW_020707145.1:0-5333 GCF_002925995.2 Terrapene triunguis
TCACCAGGGAATTGGTGGAGGAGTCTCTCAAGGCTACCCAGGGAAGGAAGTTAGCACATTGGGAGTGGTGGCAGCAAAAGCAAATCTAAGCTGGTAGAGAAGCTTAGAGGTTTTCATGCAGGTCCCTACATCTGTACCCTAAAGTTCAGAGTGGGGAAGGAACCTTGACATGGTGCAGCGGTGGGATCATTTTAAACCAAAAGCCAGTAAGATTTTTTTTTCTCCTTTCTAGCTACTTAGAAAGCAGAGCTGAAGGTAGATGCATATCTTATCTCTCCTTGCCTGAATGCAGAGGTGTTAAGTTTTTTTAACAAGGGTCTTTGTTAAGAGAAGGTTTCAAACTGTGAGCAAGCAGACAGCAAAAGGAATTTACAAGCTGAATTTTTTTTTTTTCTTCTTTCTGCTTCTCAGGTATAGCTAGTTAAAAAGTCTCTGTTACCTAAGCAGCCCTGAGCTGAGTGCATCCCAGTTTCAGTGAACTGCAGAGGGGTGTGGCCCAGCACAAGAAAGCCGGAAAATGACTACCAGTGAAGCAGCTAACAAACTAGAACTGGCCAGACTAGAAGCAGAAGAAAATGAAAAGAAACATCAGAGACTGCTTGAATTAAAAAAACTCGAGAAAGAAGCTGCTGAGAGAGCTATGGAGCAGAAAGAAAAAGAGAGGGAGGAGAAAGAAAGAGAGAGGGAGGAGAGGGAAAGAGAGAGGAAGCATGAACTGGAATTAGCAAGGGCTAGGCAAAATATACCAGCCAACTGTAGCCACCCCTCTCCAGGTAGCACTTCCCATCCCAGAAAATTCCCCACCTACAAGGCAGGCGATGATACTGAGGCCTTCTTAGAAAATTTTAAAAGGGCCTGCCTTGGGTACAGCATCTCTACAGAGCAGCACATGGTAGAGCTGAGGCTGCAGCTCAGTGGACCCTTAGCAGAGGTGGCGGCTGAAATGCCTAAGGAACACATGAACAGTTATGAACTTTTTAAAAACAAGGCCAGAATCAGAATGGGGCTAACACCCAAACATGCCCGTCAGCGGTTCAGAGCCCTAAGGTGGAAACCAGACGTGTCATTTACCCGACATGCCTACCACATTGAAAAAAATTGTGATGCCTGGGTATCAGGAGCAAGTGTTAAATCTCTGGAAGATCTGTCTTTCCTAGTGAAAATGGAGCAGTTCTTAGAGGGTGTTCCTGAGAAAATAGAAAGGTACATCCTAGATGGGAAACCCAAAACTGTAACCGAGGCGGGGGAGATTGGAGCCAAATGGGTGGAGGTGGCAAAAAAGAAAAAAACTAGTAGCAGTTGCAGCGAATATCAGAACGGACAACCCGAAACAAAACCCTATCACCGGGGGCAACCCAAGGCCCCACCTACATCCCAAGGAAAATCCCAGACGCCTTTTCACCCCACCACCCCAGTCTCCACCAACCAACCTCGACTCGGTGATACCTTAGCAGGGTGATGTTTTAAATGTAATGAACTGGGACATATAAAGGCCCACTGCCCCAAGAACCCCAACCGATTACAGTTAATTACACCACAATCACACCAAAGATCCCCAGGCCCAGATGCCTCTCAAATACCCTCAGAGCGAAGGGAAACCTTGAGAGTGGGCGGAAAGAAGGTTATCGCGTGGAGAGACACTGGGGCACAAGTGTCGACTATCCACCAATCCCTAGTGGACCCCAAACTCATCAACCCAGAGGCTCCGGTGACAATTCAACCCTTCATGTCACACTCTTTAACCTTGCCTACAGCCAAGTTGCCTGTCCTGTACAAGGGCTGGTCAGGAATGTGGACTTTTGCAGTCTATGACAATTATCCCATTCCCATGCTACTGGGGAAAGACTTGGCCAACCATGTGAAGCTAGCCAAGAGGGTGGGAATGGTCACCCGCAGCCAGGCTAAGCAAGCTTTCACCCCCATCCCTGTTCCTGAGCCGTCCACCAGGGCCCCATCTGTGTTACCAAAGACCCAGACAGAGGTGGTGGAACCGGATCCCCTGCCAACGACTGCAACAGCCGTAGTGGATCCAATCCCAGAGACCCAGCCAAAGCCAGTCCCAGAACCAGAACTGGCAACGCAACCAGCACCAGAACCATTGCCAGCACTGAGTCCAGCGCTTGCAAACCCGTCTACAACTCCAACGCCAGAGGGCACCAGCGAGCCTGAACTGGCAGAAGTAGCAGATAACCCTACCCAAGAGGCTCAGCCAGAGCCTGAAATACCACATAGTGCACCAGCGGACAGCGGTTCACAGTCAACGGAAACATCCCCCGCACCTGCATTGCTTCCAGAGGGACCAAGCCCAAGTCCACAGTCCAAGGAGGAACTGATGTCTTCAGCATCAAGGGAACAGTTCCAGGCCAAGCAGGAAGCAGATGACAGCCTTCAGAAAGCTTGGGCGGCGGCACGGAGCACCCCACTGCCTCTCAGCTCTTCTAACCGATCCCGGTTTGTTGTAGAACAAGGACTTTTATACACTGAGACTCTTTCTGGTGGACACCAGGAAGACTGGCATCCTCAAAAACAGTTGGTAGTTCCAACTAAGTAACGGGTAAAGCTCTTGAGCTTATCCCATGATCATCCCAGTGGCCCTTCTGGGGTGAACAAAACCAAAGACCGGTTAGGGAAGTCTTTCCACTGGGAGGGAATGGGCAAGGACATTGCTAATTATGTCTGCTCTTGTGAGGTGTGCCAACGAGTGGGAAAGCCCCAAGACCAGGTCAAAGCCCCTCTCCAGCCACTCCCCATAATTGAGGTCCCATTTCAGTGAGTAGCTGTGGATATTCTGGGTCCTTTCCCAAAGAAGACACCCAGAGGAAAGCAGTACATACTGACTTTCATGGATTTTGCTACCCGATGGCCGGAAGCAGTACCCTTAAGCAACACCAGGGCTAAAGTGTGTGCCAGGCATTAGCAGACATTTTTGCCAGGGTAGGTTGGCCCTCCGACATCCTTACAGATTCAGGAACTAATTTCCTGGCAGGGTCCATGAAAAACCTGTGGGAAGCTCATGGGGTGAATCACTTGGTTGCCACCCCTTACCACCATCAAACCAATGGCCTGGTGGAGAGGTTTAATGGAACTTTGGGGGCCATGATACATAAATTCGTAAATGAACACTCCAATGATTGGGACCTAGTGTTGCAGCAGTTGCTTTTTGCCTACAGGGCTGTACCACATCCCAGTTTAGGGTTTTCACCATTTGAACTTGTGTATGGCCGCAAGGTTAAGGGGCCATTATAGTTGGTGAAGCAGCAATGGGAGGGGTTTACGCTTTCTCCAGGAACTAACATTCTAGACTTTGTAAGCAACCTACAAAGCACCCTCCGACACTCTTTAGCCCTTGCTAAAAAAAAACCTAAAGGATGCTCAGGAAGAGCAAAAGGCCTGGTATGATAAACATTCCAGAGAATGGTCCTTCAAAGTAGGAGACCAAGTCATGGTCTTAAAGGCGCTCCAGGCCCATAAAATTGAAGCGTTGTGGGAAGGACCATTCATGGTCCAGGAGCGCCTAGGAGCTGTTAACTATCTCATAGCATCCCCCACCTCCAACATAAAGCCTAAGGTATACCATGTTAATTCTCATAAGCCCTTTTATTCCAGAGAATTAAAGGTTTCCCAGTTTACAGCCCAGGGAACAGATGATGCTGAGTGGCCTGCAGGTGTCTACTACAAAGGAAAAAGTAACGGTGGCATGGAAGAGGTGAACCTCTCCGCGACCCTTGGACGTCTGCAGAGGCAGCAGATCAAGGAGCTGTGCACTAGCTTTGCGCCAATGTTCTCAGCCACCCCAGGACGGACCGAACGGGCATACCACTCCATTGACACAGGTAATGCTCAGCCAATTAGAACCCCACCCTACCGGGAGTCACCTCATGCCCAAACTGCTATAAACCGGGAGATCTAGGACATGCTACAGATGGGTATAATCCGCCCCTCTAAGAGTGCATGGGCATCTCCAGTGGTTCTAGTTCCCAAACCAGATGGGGAAATACGCTTTTGCGTGGACTACCATAAGCTAAATGCTGTAACTCGTCCCGACAACTATCCAATGCCACGCACAGATGAGCTATTGAAGAAATTGGGACATGCCCAATTCATCTCTACCTTAGACTTAACCAAGGGGTACTGGCAAGTACCACTAGATGAACCTGCCAAGGAAAGGTCAGCCTTCGGCACCCAGGCAGGGGTGTATGAATTTAATGTGCTCCCTTTCGGGCTGCGAAATGCACCCGCCACCTTCCAAAGACTTGTAGATGGTCTCCTAGCAGGATTGGGAGAATCTGCAGTTGCCTACCTCGATGATGTGGCCATTTTTTCTGATTCATGGGCAGAACACCTGGAGCACCTGGAAAATGTCTTCGAGCGCATCAGGCAGGCAAGACTAACTGTTAAGGCTAAAAAGTATCAAATAGGCCTAAACAGAGTGACTTACCTTGGACACCAGGTGGGTCAAGGAACTATCAACCCCCTACAGGCCAAAGTGGATGCTATCCAAAAGTGGCCTGTCCCAAAGTCAAAGAAACAGGTCCAATCCTTCTTAGGCTTGGCCAGATATTATAGGCGATTTGTACCACACTACAGCCAAATCGCCGCCCCACTGACAGACCTAACCAAAAAGAAACAGCCAAATGCAGTTCAGTGGACTGATAAGTGTCAAAAGGCCTTTAACCAGCTTAAGGCGACACTCATGTCTGACCCTGCGCTAAGGGCCCCAGACTTTAGCAAACCGTTCCTAGTAACCACAGATGCGTCCGAGCGTGGTGTGGGAGCAGTGTTAATGCAGGAAGGACCGGATCAAGAATTCCATCCTGTCGTGTTTCTCAGCAAGAAACTGTCTGAGAGGGAAAGCCACTGGTCAATCAGCAAAAGGAAATGCTACGCCATTGTGTACACGCTGGAAAAGCTACGCCCATATGTTTGGGGATGACGTTTCCAACTACAAACCAACCATGCTGCGCTAACGTGGCTTCATACCGCCAAGTGGAATAACAAAAAACTTTTTCGGTGGAGTTTAGCTATCCAAGATTTTGATTTTGAAATACAACACATTTCAGGAGCTTCTAACAAAGTGGCTGATGCACTCTCCCATGAAAGTTTCCCAAAATCAACTGGTTAAAAATTGTTCTTGGAATTTGGGACATATTGTTAGTTTTTATATAATCAGTAGTATGTCTAAAGGTGCATGTGTCTTATTAACTCCGTTTTCTCCTAGAGCTCCAGGAAAAAAATCACAGCCAGTGTGGAACCGGCTGTCCAACACTATCTGTGATTTGGGGGGGCGTCATAACTATAAAGGGAAGGGTAACAGCCCTCCTGTGTACAATACT
>NW_020707146.1:0-1342 GCF_002925995.2 Terrapene triunguis
TTTTTTTTTTTTTTTTTTTTTCATTTTGTTTTTATAAAAGCCTAGGAAAGTATATACAAAACACTATGTTAAAAGAACATTATGTCGGCAAAGTCACACACTTGACATTTAAGAAATGTCAGAATTCAGGCAGAATTATGCCAATGAAAGATTCTCCTACCCCAAAAGGTATCCTCGGCCAGCCACTTAGGTAAGCTTTACATCAGCTTTTCACTGCTAGAAGAGTGCAAAGCAGACTTAAACAGAGCCAAATCCTGGTTTGTATTCTGAGCTAGGTCAAAATATATGGGTGATTAGATGAAGGAAACTTGGTTTGTGTTTATCTGTACTATTGATACAGGCCTGCTCATTGTAGTAATTGAAATATCTTGTAAATATTGTTCCCTAATCCCAGCTGGGGTGACAATATCAATGTGTGTACCCGCGCATGCACAGACATGCATTTAAAGGAAGATGGTCTGGTGCCTCTTACAGTCTGCATGCCGTTGTACTGCTACCCATCCCCTGACATGCAGCCAGACTCTTGGGCCTGGTCTACACTACGACTTTAATTCGGATTTAGCTGCGTTAATCCGAATTAACCCTTCACCCATTCACACTACAGAGCCAGTTAATTCGAATTAAAGGGCACTTAAAATCGATTTCTGTACTCCACCTCGACAAGCGGAGTAGAGCCAAAATCGATTTTGTTAATTCGAATTAGGGTTAGTGTGGCCACACACCACCGAATTAATGTGGTTAAATTAATGGGGTAGTGTGGTCGCACACCACCGAATTAATATGGATAAAAACCGAATTAATGTGCTTAGTGTGGCCGCGCACAATCGAATTTATACAACCTGTTTCCCAAATTCGAATTATCTAAATTCGGATTAATCCCGTAGTGTAGACATACCCTTGGTATAGGAAAGAACTCTCCTAAATACCACATGGCATGGTGTCAAAGCAGTCTGTCTTATGTGTGCAACTCATCCCAATACTCCTGGCTTTGCGTGTCCTTCACTAAAATGGAGGTCTCAAAAATCACTATTCTTACAGGACTGATTTGATTGCTAACCTGGTCTGGAAGGGACTGAACTAAACACGGTGCTCTGGCTCTCTGATGCATCAATTCATTGGACTCATCGCATGGCAGCTCAATAGAAGCACTTTAGCATGCCCTATCCCAGGGGTAGGTAACCTATGGCACGTGTGCCGAAGGCGGCACGCGAGCTGATTTTCAGTGGCACTCACACTGCACGGTTCCTGGTCACCGCTCCGGGGGGCTCTGCATTTTAATTTAATTTTAAATGAAGCTTCTTAAACATTTTAAAAACCTTATTTACTTTACATACAACAATAG
>NW_020707147.1:0-3274 GCF_002925995.2 Terrapene triunguis
CTTCTTAAACATTTTAAAAACCTTATTTACTTTACATACAACAATAGCTTAGTAATATATTATAGACTTCTAGAAAGAGACCTTCTAAAAACGTTCAAATGTATGACTGGCACGCGAAACCTTTATCAGAGTGAATAAATGAAGACTCAGCACACCACTTCTGAAAGGTTGCTGACCCCTGAGCTAGATCCACAAAGGAGACTGAGGCTCAGAATTGCAAGACCTAACTTCAGGCACCCTGCCACCTAGTGGAATCCTCAGTCCCAAGTTAGGTGTCCATGCTCCCTATACAATAAATGGGGAGAGTCTATGGGAGTCACAGAAAGCCAGCAAGGTGAGCAGGGAGCAAGCCGCTGAAACTAGCCCCATCCTTCAAAGGTAGTTACCATCTAACTCCACTCGGGATTCACGGTCGTGAACCCTCTCCTGGAGATAGGTGCCTAAGCTAGGTCCGACACTATTTTTTGCAAAAAAAATAGTGGTGGTGGTCATTCCCTCTCCCACCCCTTATAGCCAACAGACTAGTGCTTAGAGTATTCCTCTGAGATGTGGAAGATGCTGGTTCAAATCTCTGCTTGGCCTTATTTGAAGCAGTGACTTGAACTGGGGCCTCCTGCATCCTGGGTGAGTTTTCTAACCACTGAGCTGTGGTACAAAGGAAGGGGGCAGCACCACCACAGCAGTGTTTTATGTGGGTTAGGCATGCTCTGAGCACACCTACCAGATTAGGCCCAGCAGATGAGATAACCAGGGGAACTCTTAGTTCAAGGATCCTGCCGGGGCTTAGGTGTGAGCTATGCACTTAGCAATAGCAGGACGTAACTGTCCTGATGTTGCAAAGCAAGGCAGTGGCAGAGGAGGGACTAGAATCCAGAACTCCAAATGCCTCATCCCAGGCTCTGGCCTTGAGACCATGACAAAATTCCCAGAATACAATTTTCAAACCCAAAGTTTTTCTGTTTTCCACTGGGCTGGGAATCTTTGGGTGATACTGTCAGCTGATAAACCAGAAGAACACATTTCTGTCTGAATACCACATGTCTAGAAACCCCGAAACATTCAGAATACACCATGAAAATTCCAGGTTTTGCTATTTGGGGGTGTGTGTCTGGGTTTCTTTGTTTTTGTTTGATTTTAACTTTTCATTTGAACTCCAGCAAGCTAGACAAGTTTAAAAATGTTAAATGAAATCCTGTGTTGCTGGCCTGGTCTCCTTTTTTTAATATGTGCACAGTAGACCTTTTATCTAAAAAACATAAAATTAAATACACACAATGGTGAAATACGTACACATGCATATGGACAGGCTTAGACCATATTCTTTCTTGAATGTCCAACACTCCAATTCAAGCCAATGCAGGAGGCTTTCTCCAATACACACGTTTTGTTACTAAGGGTACGTCTATACTTACTTCCTGGTCCGGATGTAAGCGATCGATCTTCTGGGATCGATTTATCGCGTCTTGTCTAGATGCGATAAATCGATCTCGGAAGTGCTTGCCGTCGACGCCGGTACTCCAGCTCAGCGAGAGGAGTACGCGGAGTCGACGGGGGAGCCTGCCTGCAGCGTCTGGACCCGCGGTAAGTTCGAACTAAGGTACTTAGAATTCAGCTACGTTAATAACGTAGCTGAATTTGCGTACCTTAGTTCGAAGTGGGGGGTTAGTGTGGACCAGGCCTAACTTCAGTGGAAACAGGATAGGGTCTAGAATGGAGGATTTCCCAGAGGTTGGTAAAGAGGAGCTAAAAGGACATGTAACAAACAGGAGTGGGTATTGCTGCATAGGAAGTCTGCTGTTTGGGAAAATTAAATCCCACCTTTCAGTGTATTGTGGCTGGAGAACTGATACATACCCCAAGGGAAGAAAAAGAAATGCAGACGACAGTAAAGGTTAGGCCAGCGAGATGGTGAACAGAACTGGCATTAGTAAGCGTCACTGGAAATGGGGAAGATCTGGAAAGAAATTAATAGCTACATCCACAATTCAGAAACAAGATGGAAACAATTCAAGAAACTAGGACTCTGCAAATGGGCTTTCAATTGTGAAGGAAACAGTGATGAGAAACAGATGCACAGAGAAATAGACGCCATAGTCCAATAGAGGAAGTTTATTATTAATCACAGTAGTGCCTGGAGGACTCCAATTAGGACTGAGACTCCTTTGTAGTAGGCACTGTTCAGACACAGAGACATGGACCGTCCCTGCCCTACCAAGCGTGCAGTCTCATTCAAGACAAGACACATCAGTGGATAAATTACACAGTAGGAACGGCTGCAGGAGGGAGGAAAACAGCAATAAGAGCGTGAGTTAATATAAGCCAACTATATGCAGGGCTAGAGTGTTTTGAGTATTCGTTTGTTTAGTTTTCATTGTAAGATACACAGAAGGGTGAAAGCACAAATGTTAGATGCCCCATGAGTAACAAATCTGTTTTGGGACCATTCAGGATGAACTAACACACCGTGTTTGAAATAGAGAAGATAAGCTAGGTTTAAAGAAATGGGTTGATACAATAACACAAAAGTCATCTGTTGTCTGCTGTGGGCAAGTAGGAGAAGGGATGAAATACCTGAGAGGAAACCATTCAGGAGGGAGTGGAGTTACCACAAGCACCAGAGGAACAATCTGATATATCATGAAAAACGCAAAACAAGAGTGGTCTTGGAGAATAGACCAGAGAGTGAGAGAGAGCTGGGAATGTATAAAAGACAGAAATGGAAAACCCTTCAGAGCAATGCTTAGACAGCAGAAATAAATCAAATTCTGATCTAATCAACAGGGAGCTGTAAGGGGGATGAAGTTGTATTTAGAGCTGCAGTGGGGTAAAGGAGAGGGGCTGGGACAAGGAGCCAAGGAAAGTGGGGGGTGAGGTTCTGGAATGAGAGGCCTGGTATGGGAAGTGGGATGAGGAGCCTAGGTTTGGCAGGAGACTGGGAATGGGGCAGCCTGGAAGAGACAAAGGCAGAAGAGTCTGTAAGCACTCCCCTCAGGAGCCAGAATAGAACACAGGATTCCTGAATATCAAGTGAATATCAAGATTCTTCTCCTGTCGGCAACGAACTGTGCAATCCACTGGCAAAAGGTGCACCTCGTCTCCTTCTAGTGGTTGACCCACATAGAGATGACAACCTACTGCTACCGGTAACTCTGTTAGCTCAAGTGGCCGAGGTCTGTGTGGTGGCTCTAAAGATGGTGGCTTTTAACCCCTCTGTGTTGTTATGGTTCCGCAGGATGAAATTTCTGGTGGTTTTTTTTTTTTTTTTTTTTTTTTT
>NW_020707148.1:0-2899 GCF_002925995.2 Terrapene triunguis
TCACAGCACTGGAGTCCCACTGACAGCACACTGCTGGGAGGAAGCTCTCAGCACTGGAGTCCCATTGGCCGCTGGCAGCGCACTGCTGGGAGGAAGCTCACAGTCCTTGGCGCCTAGCTGCAGCTGGACCCAGGAAATGCCCTTTGACCTCGGCGCTGGGTTCTTGAAGCCCAGCATTCCCTGTGCTGCCCTGGCGTGGAGTTAGCTGGGCTGCCTGGCCGGGCAGCACCACTCCAAAGCGCAGTGGAAACAGTTCTCTGCGAAGTGTCAGCGTTGATCTGTAAAGCTCTTTGTTGTTGTTGAAGATCAACTCTGGCCCTGCTGCCCTCCCCTCCCTTGCCCCCCCTGGCCCTGGCCGGCCGGGGAGCATCCATATGTCTCCTGTGTGCAAACAGCTGAGAGACGGTTGCGGTCGCTGGCGCAGAAAGGCGGGGGCGGGGCGGTCATTATGGAAAGTTGGCAAGAGGCTGCGGGCCGGGAGGAGAGTGGAAAGAATGAGATCAAACCCAGAAAAATGCAGCCCTGCTGGAGGGCCCGGGAGGAGAGGCCAAGGGGGCGATCCTGACACGCTGGGAAAGGAAGGGAGGGGGGCTTTTGGCCAGGGATTCTGCACGCAGCAGCCGGCTGGGCTGCGGCACCTGACGCAGGTACGTAAAGCCAGGCCTCAGCTGCCTGCTTCCCACCCCTCCTGAGCGGCACCGCCCACCCGTCACAGCGTGGGCCACTGCAGTGCAGGGCAGGCGGGGAGAGGGGAATGGGGAGCCCTTCGGCCGAAGGTGGTGGCTCCCCCATCACTGCTGGCTCTTAAAGCAAGGGGGGAGGTTTTTCTAATAGCTCTGCTCTAGGTGTTCCTTGGGGGACGTTCGCGGGCCTGTTACACAGGAGCTCAAGCTGGAAGATCACAATGGTCCCTTCTGGCCCAGGAATCTCTGAATCTGCCTCCAGTGCACTGCCGGAGCTAGCGTTCCTCTCGTGCTGCCACGGCACGGTGCACGGGCCATGAGTGCAAAGGGAGTGTGACCATGTGGCTTGGAGGTGGCCTTGAACTGGTCACTGGGTGAGGCTAGGAGTGGCTGGAGGCTGGACCTGTGGGGAGCACGCCATGCACCTGTTTTAAGGATCCAGTAGTACTTGCTACTTCTGGGCTTGCTCCTCCCAGCATCCCCTGCCTGCATCTGTGCACGCAGGCTCCAGCACCCTGCGCGGCTGCACACGCCACACCATGCGGGTGCAAAACGCTGCCGTTCTGAATTGCACGTCTTTGGCCCAGGTGTAAGTGTTAACACACTGTACCCTGCTTCACTTGGTGCCCACTGATTGCTACTGGCCTCTGGTCCCTCCACAAGAACCAGTACCTCCGCTATCCAGCGGACCAGGCGACGCATTGCTCTGTCCCAAAACCCACTAGCTAGCCAGCTGGAACCAGTAGGAGCCAGGTGCCAGCTTTCAGCTGGAATTCCCTCTCTAGGGCTCCAGCCATTGGCTGACTCAGGTGCTGCCCCTGCTCCTGAGGAAGCCAGTGGGGTTTTTGCCAATGTTTCAGCAGAAGCAGGTTCTCGGAGAGAAGCATCCCACACGGGGCAGACGGCGACGGGCCAATTCTGCTCTCAGTCACACCTGGGCATCCCTGTTAACTGTTCTAGGTGTCCCAGCTGTGAGTGAGCTCAGGGGGGTTGAGACAATCAGTGGTGCAACTTTCGGGAAGTAGCATCTGCTGCCTGGGAGGCACCGCAGGAAACGGAAGGCCGAGAAAATCTAGAGGACGGGAAAGAAAATGCAAATAGCGTTTAAAGTGGCCAGGAGCAGCCCGCAATGTTCTAACTGAAAAGAAGGGGCCAGAGCCCCCACTGATCTAAACTTGTGCAGCTCCCTTAAAGCCAGCGGATCTAGGCCTAGATGAGGATCTGGGCCTAAACTTTACTCAGCCAGTTGCTAATAGGATCTTGAGTCTTTTCACTTCCAAGTCACTCACTGGTATCCAGACTGGATCATTGGGGACCAAAAGTTGTTGCCATTCGATGGCTGTTCGGTGGCCTCGGTGGAACGAGTTTGTTGAGTTTTCATCCAGCTTCCAACAGTGTCCACATCTCAGAAAACACCCCCCAGTTGGCACTGATTGGCCCAGGGTTTGGTAGAGAGGCCAGGCTTTGAATGGGCCATGGGGACAGAACCATTTTTACTTTATTTATTTAGTCCTTTTATAAGGCAACTATTGTGAGGCATCTAAAAAACGTACAATAAAAACCAAATGCCAAAGAATCAACCAGCCAAATGCAATACGCAGCCAGACAGTGTAAAAAAATATCTGGCACTGGGCCAAGCCTAATAGCCATTGGGCAAACCACTCTGCTTGCACCGGGATCAATTCCCATCTAGCGATAGTAACGAGGAAGGGTAGCAAATACACACACAAGGGGAGGGGCCCATCCCCAACCTAAAACAGGCCAACCGAAATAAACGAGATCTGTATTATGCTTTGAGGGCAGCTAGTGTAGGACTTTGGCAGACTTGCTGTACGTGAGCCAAGGCTCTTCACCTGAGCCGTCCCTGCTCCTGACTGACGCGAGGGGCCCAAATGCCTTCTGACTGCTACTGCTGGGTCGGAAGATACGACAATCACATCTCACCCTAATACTTAGGACTTACAGAAGGTTCTGCCATTGCCAGGACTTTGCATTGTATCCTTTGGGGGTCAGTAGATTGCAGGGGACCCAATTGTCTGGCTCCTATCCCAAGGAGCAGGCAGGCAACCCCAGTTTGTGAGCGTTGAAGCTTCTGGTGCTATTTCAAGAGAAGCAGAAGCACATCTCAGTAACCCAGCCTGACCAAGGCAAGGTCTGCATCGGAGAGAGAGTGACAACCATTCCGGAGAAGGCAAACACAGTAATGGCCACTCTAG
>NW_020707149.1:0-2824 GCF_002925995.2 Terrapene triunguis
TGGACTCCCATTGGCCGCTGGCAGCGCACTGCTGGGAGGAAGCTCACAGACCTTGGTGCCTAGCTGCAGCTGGACCCAGGAAATGCCCTTTGACCTCGGCGCTGGGTTCTTGAAGCCCAGCATTCCCTGTGCTGCCCTGGCGTGGAGTTAGCTGGGCTGCCTGGCCGGGCAGCACCACTCCAAAGCGCAGTGGAAACAGTTCTCTGCGAAGTGTCAGCGTTGATCTGTAAAGCTCTTTGTTGTTGTTGAAGATCAACTCTGGCCCTACTGCCCTCCCCTCCTTTGCCCCCCCTGGCCCCGGCCGGCCGGGGAGCATCCATATGTCTCCTGTGTGCAAACAGCTGAGAGACGGTTGCAGTCGCTGGCGCAGAAAGGCGGGGGCGGGGCGGTCATTATGGAAAGTTGGCAAGAGGCTGCGGGCCGGGAGGAGAGTGGAAAGAATGAGATCAAACCCAGAAAAATGCAGCCCTGCTGGAGGGCCCGGGAGGAGAGGCCAAGGGGGCTATACTGACACGCTGGGAAAGGAAGGGAGGGGGGCTTTTGGCCAGGGATTCTGCACGCAGCAGCCGGCTGGGCTGCGGCACCTGACGCAGGTACGTAAAGCCAGGCCTCAGCTGCCTGCTTCCCACCCCTCCTGAGCGGCACTGCCCGCCCGTCACAGCGTGGGCCACTGCAGTGCAGGGCAGGCGGGGAGAGGGGAATGGGGAGCCCTTCGGCCGAAGGTGGTGGCTCCCCCATCACTGCTGGCTCTTAAAGCAAGGGGGGAGGTTTTTCTAATAGCTCTGCTCTAGGTGTTCCTTGGGGGACGTTCGCGGGCCTGTTACACAGGAGCTCAAGCTGGAAGATCACAATGGTCCCTTCTGGCCCAGGAATCTCTGAATCTGCCTCCAGTGCACTGCCGGAGCTAGCTGCCACGGCACGGTGCACGGGCCATGAGTGCAAAGGGAGTGTGACCATGTGGCTGGGAGGTGGCCTTGAACCGGTCACTGGGTGAGGCTAGGAGTGGCTGGAGGCTGGACCTGTGGGGAGCACGCCATGCACCTGTTTTAAGGATCTAGTAGTACTTCTGGGCTTGCTCCTCCCAGCATCCCCTGCCTGCATCTGTGCACGTAGGCTCCAGCACCCTGCGCGGCTGCACACGCCACACCATGCGGGTGCAAAACGCTGCCATTCTGAATTGCACGTCTTTGGCCCAGGTGTAAGTGTTAACACACTGTACCCTGCTTCACTTGGTGCCCACTGATTGCTGCTGGCCTCTGGTCCCTCCACAAGAACCAGTACCTCCGCTATCCAGCGGACCAGGCGACGCATTGCTCTGTCCCAAACCCCACTAGCTAGCCAGCTGGAACCAGTAGGAGCCAGGTGCCAGCTTTCAGCTGGAATTCCCTCTCTAGGGCTCCAGCCATTGGCTGACTCAGGTGCTGCCCCTGCTCCTGCGGAAGCCAGTGGGGTTTTTGCCAATGTTTCAGCAGAAGCAGGTTCTCGGAGAGAAGCATCCCACACGGGGCAGAAGGCGACGGGCCAATTCTGCTCTCAGTCACACCTGGGCATTCCTGTTAACTGTTCTAGGTGTCCCAGCTGTGAGTGAGCTCAGGGGGGTTGAGACAATCAGTGGTGCAACTTTCGGGAAGTAGCATCTGCTGCCTGGGAGGCACCGCAGGAAACGGAAGGCCGAGAAAATCTAGAGGACGGGAAAGAAAATGCAAATAGCGTTTAAAGTGGCCAGGAGCAGCCCGCAATGTTCTAACTGAAAAGAAGGGGCCAGAGCCCCCACTGATCTAAACTTGTGCAGCTCCCTTGAAGTCAGCGGATCTAGGCCTAGATGAGGATCTGGGCCTAAACTTTACTCAGCCAGTTGCTAATAGGATCTTGAGTCTTTTCACTTCCAAGTCACTCACTGGTATCCAGACTGGATCATTGGGGACCAAAAGTTGTTGCCATTCGATGGCTGTTCGGTGGCCTCGGTGGAACGAGTTTGTTGAGTTTTCATCCAGCTTCCAACAGTGTCCACATCTCAGAAAACACCCCCCCGTTGGCACTGATTGGCCCAGGGTTTGGTAGAGAGGCCAGGCTTTGAATGGACCATGGGGACAGAACCATTTTTACTTTATTTATTTAGTCCTTTTATAAGGCAACTATTGTGAGGCATCTAAGAAACGTACAATAAAAACCAAATGCCAAAGAATCAACCAGCCAAATGCAATACGCAGCCAGACAGTGTAAAAAAATATCTGGCACTGGGACAAGCCTAATAGCCATCGGGCAAACACTCTGCTTGCACCGGGATCAATTCCCATCCAGCGATAGTAACGAGGAAGGGCAGCAAATACACACGCAAGGGGAGGGGCCCATCCCCAACCTAAAACAGGCCAACCGAAATAAACGAGATCTGTATTCTGCTTGGAGGGCAGCTAGTGTAGGACTTTGGCAGACTTGCTGTACGTGAGCCAAGGCTCTTCACCTGAGCCGTCCCTGCTCCTGACTGACGCGAGGGGCCCAAATGCCTTCTGACTGCTACTGCTGGGTTGGGAGATACGACAATCACATCTCACCCTAATACTTAGGACTTACAGAAGGTTCTGCCATTGCCAGGACTTTGCATTGTATCCTTTGGGGGTCAGTAGATTGCAGGGGACCCAATTGTCTGGCTCCTATCCCAAGGAGCAGGCAGGCAACCCCAGTTTGTGAGCGTTGAAGCTTCTGGTGCTATTTCAAGAGAAGCAGAAGCACATCTCAGTAACCCAGCCTGACCAAGGCAAGGTCTGCATCGGAGAGAAAGTGACAACCATTCCGGAGAAGGCAAACACAGTAATGGCCACTCTAG
>NW_020707150.1:0-1099 GCF_002925995.2 Terrapene triunguis
TTGCTTGATATAACCATCACAACTCAGTTGGTCCTATTCCACCATCCAAACATAGTATAAGGTTACATGTCTATTCTTCTTAAGAAGGTGTTAATTATGTAAGTACGTTCTCATTAAGTATGTTTCCATCTCTGTAATCTTTAAAGGTTTGTTTAGCCTTTTGCCAAAAGAATTTAAGTGATCAGATGCACCTTTTTATCTGGTGCCACCCTATTGTCTTTGGGCCTCCTGCCTCAAGTTGTTATGAATAATTAACTACATGATAACAGGTTTCCTTCTTGATGGGGAAAAACAGCAGAGTTGCCCACGGGCTCTCTGCAATATGCACCCTGGGCCTTGCTAACACAATTCTGCCACCCGCAACACCATAGGCCGGCGCGTGCACAAGTGTGCAATGGGCCTGGTCACATGACCCCGTTCCTGCTCCATTATCCCCCGTCCGGCAGCACTCCCGCGCTCCGAGTCAGCCCCGCCCCTTTTCCCTCTGTGAGCTCAGCTCCTGGTAGCGCATGCGCAGTGGAAAGCGGCCTGTTCCGGCTCGGCCGTGTGTGAGCCGGTGCTGCTGTCCCGCCCTCCTCGCCTCACGCTCCCTCAGAAGCAGGCTCGTAGCCCGGCTCTTGGGTAAGTGCGGAGTGTCCCTCACCGGGGCAGGCCGAGTCCAGTGTCTGCGCCCAACATCTCCGCGGAGACTCCCGCTCCCGTGTCCTCTCAGCGCCTCCCTCCCTGGCAGTAGCACCCCTTCCTTCCCTCCGGGTCCGCCTCTGGCCCGCTCTCCGCTGGAGCGCTCCCGATGGGCACCCGGCTGCCGCGCCCTATCTCCCTGCTGCCCCCCGCAACTGGCCCAGGTGTCTCCTGCCCCCCCCGCAACTGGCCCAACTCTGTCCTGTCAGCCAGCCGCTGCCTCCATCCTCTAGCAACTGGCCCAGGTGTTTCCTGTCCCCCCAGCAACGGGCCCTGTCCCTCAGCAACTGGCCCAGCTCTGTCCTGTCCCCTAGCAACTGCCCCAGCTCTCTCCTGTCAGCCAGCTGCTGATCCCATCCCCCAGCAACTGCCCCAGCTCTGTCCTGTCAGCCAGCCGCTGCCTCCATCCTCCAGCAAC
>NW_020707151.1:0-1733 GCF_002925995.2 Terrapene triunguis
GTCTCTGTACACAGAGAGCTGTTACCCTTCCCTTCATAGTTATGACACGCCCCCCAAATCACAGATAGTGTTGGACGTTCGGTTCCACACTGGCTGTGATTTCTTCCTGGAGTTTTAGGAGAAAACAGAGTTAATAAGACATACTACTGATTATATAAAAACTAACAATGTTTCATTCCAAGAACAATTGTTAACCAGTTAACTCTGGGAAACTTTCCCGGGAGAGTGCATCAGCCACTTTGTTAGAAGCTCCCGAAATGTGTTGTATTTCAAAATCAAAATCTTGGAGAGCTAAACTCCACCGAAGAAGTTTTTTGTTATTTCCCTTGGCGGTATGAAGCCACTGTAGCGCAGCATGGTCTGTTTGTAGTTGGAAACGCCGTCCCCAAACATATGGGCGTAGCTTTTCCAGCGCGTACACAATGGCGTAGCATTCCTTTTCGCTGATTGACCAGTGACTTTCCCTCTCAGACAGTTTTTTGCTGAGAAACACGACAGGATGGAATTCTTGATCCGGTCCTTCCTGCATTAAAACTGCTCCCACGCCTCTCTCGGAAGCATCTGTGGTTACTAGGAACGGTTTGTCAAAGTCTGGGGCCCTTAGCACAGGGTCAGACATGAGTGTTGCCTTAAGCTGGTTAAAGGCCTTTTGACACTCATCAGTCCACTGAACTGCATTTGGCTGTTTCTTTCTGGTTAGGTCTGTCAGCGGGGCGGCGATTTGGCTGTAGTGTGGTACAAATCGCCTATAATATCCGGCCAAGCCTAAGAAGGATTGGACCTGTTTCTTTGACTTTGGAACCGGCCACTTTTGGATAGCATCCACTTTGGCCTGTAGGGGATTTATAGTTCCTTGACCCACCTGGTGCCCCAGGTACGTCACTCTGTTTTGGCCTATTTGACACTTTTTAGCCTTAACAGTTAGTCCTGCCTGTCGGATGCACTCGAAGACTTTTCCCAGGTGCTCCAGGTGTTCTGTCCATGAATCAGAAAAAATGGCCACATCATCGAGGTAGGCAACTGCAGATTCTCCCAATCCCGCTAAGAGACCATCTACAAGTCTTTGGAAGGTGGCGGGTGCATTTCGCAACCCGAAAGGGAGTACATTGAATTCGTACACCCCTGCCTGGGTGACGAAGGCTGACCTTTCCTTAGCGGGTTCATCTAGTGGTACTTGCCAGTACCCTTTGGTTAAGTCTAAAGTAGAGATGAATTGGGCATGTCCCAATTTTTCCAATAGCTCATCTGTGCGTGGCATTGGATAGTTGTCAGGACGAGTTACAGCATTTAGCTTACGGTAGTCCACACAAAAGCGTATTTCCCCATCTGGTTTGGGAACTAGAACCACTGGAGATGCCCATGCACTGTTAGAGGGGCGGATTATACCCATCTGTAGCATGTCCTGGATCTCCCTTTGTATAGCCGCTTGGGCATGAGGTGACTCCCGGTAGGGTGGGGTTCTAATTGGGTGAGCATTACCTGTGTCAATGGAGTGGTATGCCCGTTCGGTCCGTCCTGGAGTGGCTGAGAAAATCGGTGCAAAGCTTGTGCACAGCTCCTTGATCTGCTGTCGCTGCAGACGTCCCAGGGTCGTGGAGAGGTTCACCTCTTCCACGCCACCATTCCTTGTTCCTTCGTAGTAGACACCTGCAGGCCACTCCGCGTCATCTGTTTCCTGGGCTGTAAGGATCCCCACTTTGAACTTTAGGGTTCAAATGTAGGGGCCTGCATGA
>NW_020707152.1:0-3262 GCF_002925995.2 Terrapene triunguis
CCCAGTGTCTGTATTTGGGAAACTTATTGGCAACCTGACATCACCCTGGCAGCTGGTGTTCACGTGCACAAGAGATGGGTTTGCTATCTTGTGTAATTGTACACTGCATGTCTTCTTCATGCACAAAAATGTAACCACTAAGAAGAGTTGTAAACAAAGTAAGGAGAAGAATAAAAACCCCAGGAAAAGTTTTCCTGGGAGGCTTTTTGCTTGAGGCTTTTGAAGCTCTAGCTACCAGAAACCTGGTGTTCTATTTCCTTTCCTGTGTCGTCGCCGCAGCTGGTGACCCCGACGTGATACCCCTCTACTCACCGGCTGGATACGCCGAGAGCGCCCACGGCTGTTTGCCGCCCCTTATTCGTGAGTATGGGGGGGAAACTTTCCAGTGCCCAGAAGGAGCACGCAAGAGAGTTACAAGAGATTATACGACAGCGATCATGTGTCGCTGTCCCGGTCGCTCATATTGAGGACCTTCTAAGGGAAATAGATCGCCAGTGCCCCTGGTATCCGGACTGCGGGTCATTACAGCTTTCTGATTGGATACGGATTGGGATCACCTTGTATAGTGAACCCCGTGCCCCAGTTCAGCGCCTGCTGCTCTGGCAGCGTTGTAAGGAGGCGCTGGAGGGGGTCGGCCCCGACAGCCCCAAGCCGGTCCCCCTTTTGCCCCCAGGTGATGGGCCACCCCCCTCCAACCCGCAGCTGACCCTCCCTGCACCGCCGCCCGTGGCGGCGCCCCCCTGCCTACCGGTCGGGCGGGGGGGCGCTGTCGCCGCGGCGGTGCGGCGAGCGCGCGAGGCCGGTCTCTTGACCGACGAGGAATCCAAGTGTGGGTTCGAGGCGTTTCCCGTCTCTTGGCGGGATAATGGAAATGGGGGGCAGATAGTGGACTGGGAGGCTCTCCCCTACTCGGTTCTGCGCGAGCCCCGCAAGGCGGTTCGTGAGACCGGGGTGCGGTCCACTTTCACCCTGGGGATCATGGAAGGTATGTCAAAAAGTTACTTCTTGCTCCCCCAAGATTGGAAAGACATGTGTCGCATGGTGCTGTCTCCCGCGCAATACGTTGTGTGGGATAGCGAGTACCAGCGAGAGGCGCTTGCAGCAGCAGCACAAGGTGGGGGGGGCCTATCTCGCTGAGCAGTTATATGGCACGGGGCAGTTTTCAGGCATCCCCCAGCAGGCGGAGGGCACGCCCCGGGCAGCTTATCCCTGGTGGTCTAGTGGTTAGGATTCGGCGCTCTCACCGCCGCGGCCCGAGTCCGTGGGCGGATGATGGAGGGGGCTACACCTCAACCTGTGGGGCCGTGATTTATTAACGCAGTTCACTGCCACCATCCATATCGATGATTAGGTGTACGGCCCTCCCCCTCCGTTGGCTCACTGACGAGCCCGTATGGGTTGCGCAGTGGCCGCTTCCTCTGGAAAAGCTGGAGGCCCTCCAGCACTTGGTTAATGACCAGCTACGGGCAGGGCATGTGGAGGAGTCCACTAGCCCCTTTAATACCCCCGTGTTTGTGATTAAAAAGAAATCTGGCAAGTGGCGCCTCCTGCAGGACCTTCGCGCCATTAACAAAATTATACAGCCTATGGGTCCCCTGCAGTGTGGTACCCCTAATCCCAACCTTATCCCCTGTGATTACCGGTTATTTGTAATAGATTTAAAGGATTGTTTTTTTACCATCCCCCTGCACCCTGAGGACCGGGTGCGTTTTGCCTTCACTGTTCTGGTTTTGAATCACTCCCAGCCCACTCCACGCTATCAGTGGAATGTGCTCCCTCAAGGCATGTTGAATAGCCCGGAGGTAGGTGTTAATCCTCGTGGAATCTCGGCCAACCAGCTCTGGCAAATGGATGTTACACACTTTCCTCCCTTTGCCCCCTGGCAGTATCTTCACGTGTGTGTAGATACCTTTTCCCATTATGTGTGGGTCACCCCCCAGAAGGGTGAGGCATCTCGTCATGTTATTAATCACATGATTCGCGCTATGGCAATCATGGGTCACCCGTCCCATCTTAAGACCGACAACGGCCCCGCCTACTGTAGCTCGGCCTTTGCCTCCTTCTGTACCACGTGGGACATTGTCCACACGTTTGGTATCCCGTATAACCCCACAGGCCAGGCCATTGTGGAACGGATCAACCGTGCGCTCAAACAGGCCCTGGTCCGCCAAAAACAGAAAGGGGGGATTCCAGTAGGCCTTCCTCCCCGCCAGGAATGGCTGGCTGCAGTGCTCTTTACCCTGAATCATTTGAATTTGACTGACAACTACTCTGCAGCAGAACGTTATTTTCGCAGCCACCAGGCCTTGCCTCGCCCCGTTGTTAAATATCGCAAGGCCCCGGATCCTCAGTGGCATGGCCCAGTACCCCTTATAACGTGGGGACGGGGGCATGCTGCCGTTTCTCTTCCTACAGGTCCGTTGTGGGTCCCGGCGCGTAACGTCCGCCCGTGGCACGGCGATGGCCTGGCACCAGGGACTGTCGAACCCCATTCCACAGTTCAACCTACATCTGCAGGATCCCGAGCGTCCTCGCCAGCACCCCCCGCGGGGGACCCCGCAGCGCATAACCTGGGGACAGGTTAAAGCCCTTTTATTGCAGGCCGAGCAGCTGCGAGTGCAGCAGCAGCTGGAACCTACCGCAGAAAATTACCTTGTGACATTGTTAGTTTGCCTTAATGCTAATTCACTCCTTATTTTGTGTGTATTGGGAAGTTTTTTGCTGGCCCCTGGCTGCCAAGGCGAACCCCAGATGGAGCAGCGGCTGCAGTTTAACACCTGGGTCCACCTGGCAGAAGTATTAAATCAATCTGATTTCTGCCTGGCCGTTGCCCCGGAAATGCAAGGTCTGTTAAGTACTTGCCTTGTTCCTGTCTGCAAACCACCCAGCAATATTTGGGGTGTGAGACAGTGAAAGAAATGTGCTGTTTTAAGCTTACTGATAATAGTAATTGCATGTAATAGCAGATTGATATGCTGAAATGTTATGCTTAAGCTATCCGCCAGGACGTTTTTCCTCCTTGGTGGAATTATATTTAGTTATAGCCACCCTTAGAGTGGATAAAAACCCTTTTATAGTATGGGGTCTTAGTCTTGATTTTTGGTGCTTTACTTTGCTGCTTTGTTTAATGTTTACCCAATCTAGTGGCATTGTGTATGCTACCCTGCGAAGGTGCTTTGTCTAAACACCGCATATAAAATAAAATAGGGGGGGGATGTAGGAATGTGTTGTTCCCGAATCGTCTGCCCACGAGAACGGCAAA
>NW_020707153.1:0-558 GCF_002925995.2 Terrapene triunguis
CCCCCCCGCCCCTGCAGCCTCTGTGCCCCCTGCTCCCCACTCGCCCTGCAGCCTCTACACCCCCCCGCCCCTGCAGCCTCTGTGCCCCCTGCTCCCCACACACACACCCCCGCCGCCTGCCCTGCTTCCCCCGCTCACCCGGCAGAGGGAGAAATGCAGGCTCCACGTGGACTCAAACACTTCGGAGCTGCTCTGTGGGGGAGGAGGGAGCGGGGGAGGGGGAGGGACTCTGGCTGCTAGAGGCCCTAGTGGCTGCGAGCGGCTTTCAATCAGGCCAGGCGTCCAATCAGCCGCGCCGCACTCCGCAGGAGGGGAAATCCCGGACATTTCTACTTCATTAGAAATCCCCCCCGGACGGCCATTTAAGGCTGAAAAAGCCGGACATGTCCGGGGAAACCTGGACGGATGGTAACCCTAACTCCACCATCTCTGTGCATCTAGAGCAGAGAGAATACATATGCACCAGCAGCAGACACAATTTTTTACACTCTGGGTCCTAGTGGCGCCCCCACCCCCCACAGTCTGGCACCTGAGGCGACCGCCTCAGTTTGCCTCATG
>NW_020707153.1:658-1216 GCF_002925995.2 Terrapene triunguis
CCCCCCCGCCCCTGCAGCCTCTGTGCCCCCTGCTCCCCACTCGCCCTGCAGCCTCTACACCCCCCCGCCCCTGCAGCCTCTGTGCCCCCTGCTCCCCACACACACACCCCCGCCGCCTGCCCTGCTTCCCCCGCTCACCCGGCAGAGGGAGAAATGCAGGCTCCACGTGGACTCAAACACTTCGGAGCTGCTCTGTGGGGGAGGAGGGAGCGGGGGAGGGGGAGGGACTCTGGCTGCTAGAGGCCCTAGTGGCTGCGAGCGGCTTTCAATCAGGCCAGGCGTCCAATCAGCCGCGCCGCACTCCGCAGGAGGGGAAATCCCGGACATTTCTACTTCATTAGAAATCCCCCCCGGACGGCCATTTAAGGCTGAAAAAGCCGGACATGTCCGGGGAAACCTGGACGGATGGTAACCCTAACTCCACCATCTCTGTGCATCTAGAGCAGAGAGAATACATATGCACCAGCAGCAGACACAATTTTTTACACTCTGGGTCCTAGTGGCGCCCCCACCCCCCACAGTCTGGCACCTGAGGCGACCGCCTCAGTTTGCCTCATG
>NW_020707154.1:0-2283 GCF_002925995.2 Terrapene triunguis
ATGGGCTCTGCTTTGTCTGCAGAGGAGAAGACGGTGCATGATTTTTTATTACGCATCGCTAAAAAGCAGGGAGAGAAGCTTCCCTCTGACGCGTTGTCCCGTTTGCTGAAATGGGGACAAAGACGCGGGTTTTCTGTTACACCGAATACTGTCTTTGATAAGGCAGTCTGGGAGAATCTAGGCTCTGACCTCTGGGAGTCGGTCTCTCACGGCAACAAGGAGGCCGTGTCATTGAGCCAAATATGGTGCAAATCTAAGAAACTAATAGAGACGCTTGCGGCAGAAGCCGAGGTCCAGTTGGCCATTAATGACCTCTTTCGGCCAAAAGAGGAGCCGCCTTGTGTGTTGCCGGTGGGAGCCCGTGAGTTCTTTGGGGGTGAGGACACTATCATACCACTCATCCCCAATGCACCCGAAGTTGATCCTCGTACCGTCCCGTTACCAGACGACCCCGCGGATAGAATGGAGGTCTCAAGCCCAGAAGGGGATGAGTTACAAGAATTTCGGGCGGAAATGTACAAACAGGGCCTTCAGCTACAGGACATGCTGAATCAGTTGTCCCATTTGGCCGGTGAGAGCCATCCCCCGCAGTTCCACACATTGCGAGCCCTAAACCAGCCCGGCTTTCCTGTCACCAATGATGTTTGTACCCCAGAGTTCCAGGCGGAGTTCCCGGGGCAGGGTGAGCAGTTGCGGAATAGGTTGGAAAGAATGGCGGAGCCGGGCTTATCTGGCTTTGAAAGGGCATATAGGAAAAAACCACCGGATAAGATCCCTCCGGCGGATGATGTAGCTACCCCCTGTCCTCATTGTGGTTTATGGGGCTGCGCGATTGGATGCACCGGACAGGATAACGTGTCCACGCACCGGCCACTGGATGTCACCAACCCATTTGCCCCGAAGCCTCCGGCATACTCATCCGATGTTTCCACCCTGCGACATGCTTCAAACAATATCCCGGGCGGCTCGGGCCCCCCGGACCCTGTAAGGCGTTGGCACGGACTTATTAAGGAAGCCCATATAGAGGGGGAATTTGCGCCCGAGGCTTATCCAGTAGTGACACCGGATCCACAGAACCCCGCCAGACGGCAATGGGCTCTCTTAGATTGGAAGCTTGTCCGGGAGGCCCAAAAATCTATAATGTCATATGGTATGCATAACCCATATGTGCAGTCCTTGATCGAGCAGATATTTGTTGGGCAGGCCATGTGCCCTTATGACTCTGTGAAATTTGCTGACATGCTTTTAACGCCAACACAGCGATTGTTGTGGAAGGATAATTGGGCGAAGCGCGTCGAGATGGCTCTTATGAAGAAAGGGGTCTATGTGAAGCCACAACTCCAGGCGCGCCTCGACCCGCGCATCTTACAGTCACAGGGACTGGCGTTGGCTGCGTTCAAGGAGGTTCCACAAATGAATCCCTGGTGGGTTCCAGTGAAGTGGGTCCGGCCGTGGCTCAAGACACAAATTGCTGAAGAGCCCGACGCCGCCACGCAGGAACCGGACGATGACCCCGCGGCACCGGACCTGCACTTGTTGTTTGTCACAGCCTAAACACCTGATAATGCTGTACTTCTATTTGTTCGGACTCCTCGTTATAGGAGCAGGGGTCTTTGTATATCCAAGTTCTGTATCTTTTGTTAATCCACGATAAAATGTTTGGGTCACCTGGGCGAACCAGATTGGCCAAGAAGCCCTTTTTATTTGTCCATGGCCACCCCATCGAATCCCTTTAGAATATGTCTTATTGGTTATCCTTATTTACACCCCGATGGTTTTCGTGGGTATTTATGTAATATTATGTTTCTGAATAGTTCCTTATTTAAGAAAAAGGGGGGAGGTGTGGAGATGCAAAGTTCCATGAGAGGGTAAGGGTCACGATGGGACACTTGCCTGACAATAAATCATGGCCTTATGTAAGGCCCCCTGGTGGTTATATAAGATGAAGCCTTATGTAAGCCCCCCCCTGGTGGTTATATAAGATGAGGCCTTATGTAAGGCCCCCTGGTGGTTATATAAGATGAGGCCTTATGTAAGGCCCCTTGGTGGTTATATAAGACATGGCCTTATGTAAGGAACATCTGAACCAATCAGTGTGGGGCTATACATGTGATGAACACATGATTCTCCTTCTTGTCCAATCGGTAGTTGTGTAATTATAGCCTAATTGTGTTATGTAATGTTAAGAAAGACTATAAAAGAAAGCTTGTAATAAACAGAGCTTGAGTCAGTTTGAGTCAGCTCGAGTTCAGCTTGCAATCACATTGGTCGTGTGCTTTATCC
>NW_020707155.1:0-5343 GCF_002925995.2 Terrapene triunguis
CACCGGGCCACGAACCTTCGCTGTTGCTTTGCCTCGGGCACTCTGTGCCTGCAACAGTTTTGGCGCCCAACGTGGGGCTCGAGGCTGAAATTTAGCCTTGCCCGGATCCCTCCTGGAGGCCGACGGACTACGGCGACGATCGACGCCCAGAGCTCACCGGTGACTTCATCGGGGGCCTCAGCAGAGACGTGTTTGGTCGACCCCGGAGGGCACAACGGTGCAACGCGCTTGAGTAGTGGAGAAGCAGCTGTGGCCGCGGGCGACGGTGGGGAACCGGTCCTGTGGATAAGGTAGGAACAGTCCAGTGGGGACTTTATCTGTCTTGACCTGGGGACGCCCAGTGTCTACCTGTTTTGACTTGGGGTCGCCCAGAGTCTCCTTAATATGGGGCAGGGACAGAGTACGGCAGGCAGGGCAAGGTGTACACCCTTGGAATGCATTCTGGTGAACTGGAAAGTGTTTGGATCGGATCCATTGATTAAAAGTAAACTGAAAAGATTCTGTACAGTAGACTGGCCTCAATATCAGCTAGAGGACCAGGAAAGGTGGCCACCGGAGGGATCACTTAATTATAATACGATCCTTCAATTGCTTTTGTTTTGTCAGCGTACGGGTAAATGGAATGAACATATGTATGTACAGTTATTTATGTTGTTAAGAGATAGGTCAGATCTTTTGCAAAGGTGTAATTTGACTCCGACAGGTTCGGTAGTAACTACTGTTAGTTCCCAGAACCCTCCTCCGGTTGTGATGGCAGGTCCGGTGTCCCCTTCGGCTCCAACACCCCCACCATATAAAGACAGGGTCTCTCAGGTCCCAGAGATTGCCCCCTCGGTGGGATTCTATCCATTACTTACTGAGACTCGAATAGCCCGCCCTGGATCAGAAAATCGCCGAGCCACTACAATGCAGGTTTACACCCACGTGCCTTTTAACCCAGTGGACCTGGTGGCTTTTAAGGCACAGGCAGGAGAATTCTCTACGAACCCAAGCAAGTTTATCTCAGCCTTTGAAGGGTGTCTGGCTAGCTGTAAACCTGACTGGGATTACTGTAATGTCCTTATGAGAACCCTGTTGTCTGAAGTGGAGCGGGATCAGATTATAGCTAAGGCTAAGGAGAAGGCACAGAGAAGGCATTTAAAGTTTAAAAGGGAAAGCTATTGGACACCAGAGGTTGTACAAAGGGGAATCCTCAGAAGTGAGTGTGCTCGTCCTGGTCTGTTGCTTCAAAGTTCTGTACAGAAGTTATGTTACTGGAAAGGTGTATGATGGCAATGTGTATGTGTTAATGGTTGGAGAAAAGGTGTATGAGTGAAGAGTGGAAGGTTCCTTTGGAAGATAGAAGAAGCCGAGAAAGGGAGAAGAGGAAAAAGCACAGAATGAGTTAGCTGTGAACACTGTCCTTGGATGAGCTTGTTAGCTGTATTTTCCTCTCAGTTAAGACTTGGCTGACAACCAAGAGAAAGGGGGGCCTGAATGTGCCCAAGCAACTGTGAGACCTGTAAAATACTGCAAGGCATAATGAGGACAACAGAAGGGTTAAAAAGCAGCTTTGCTGGACTGTGCTGGCCCAGGGATTTAAAAATTCCCCCACTCTGTTCGGCCAGGCTTTGGCCAGAGACTTGGAGGAGTGGGACAATGAAGACAGAGTCCTCCTCCTGCAATATGTGGATGACTTGTTGATTGCTGCTGTGGGTCTAATCCCTTGTCTTAAAGCCACTGTAAGCCTCCTGAACTTTGTTGGACTCAGAGGATATCGAGTAGCACAGAGTAAGGCTCAGATTGCTCTCCCAGAAGTACGGTATTTAGGATTTTACATCAGGCAGGGGGAACGTCAGCTTTCAAGTGAAAGAAAGGAAGCTATCTGTCAAATTCCTATTCCAAGCAATCGTAAACAACTCAGGGAGTTTCTGGGCATGGCAGGCTTCTGTAGAATATGGATCCCAGAGTTTGGACTGTGGGCTAAACCCTTGTATGAATGCTTTAAGGGAGCGGATCATGACCCCTTTCACTGGTCCCCAGAAGTGGACAGGGCATTTAAAATCTTAAAAAGGAAACTAATGGAAGCTCTAGGCCTGCCGGACCTAGTTAAGCCATTCCAACTGTATGTGCATGAACGGAGAGGGGTGGCCCTGGGAGTGCTTACCCAGCTATTAGGTGCCTGGAAGCGTCCTGTGGCATATTTCTCTAAACAACTGGATCAAGTTTCAAAGGGATGGCCAGCCTGTTTGAGGGCGGTCGCAGCAACTGCACTAGTGTTCGAGGAAGCTGAGAAATTGACACTGGGGGGAATTGTGCAAGTGTATACTCCCCATATGGTTCAAGCCCTGCTGGATACTAAGGGTGGTCTCTGGCTTACACAGGCTCGGGTTGCTCGGTATCAAGCAAAACTGTTAGAAAATCCTGAAGTTACCCTACAGACCTGTCCCTCCCTTAACCCAGCCACCCTGTTACCAGAGACAGAGGAGCAGGAACATGACTGTCTGGAAATCATAGATGTCCAATACTCCAGCCACCCAGACTTAAAAAATCAACCCTCCCTAATGCTGATTATGAGTGGTATACTGACGGCAGCAGTACAGTTGTAAACGGACAGAGGAGGGCAGGCTATGCTATTGTATCTCTCCATGAGACTGTGGAAGCAGAGGGTTTGCCTGCTGGGACATCAGCTCAGCTGGCTGAATTGGTAGCCTTAACCCGTGCACTTGAACTGTCAAAAGGAAAAAGAGTTAACATTTTTACTGATTCCAGATATGCCTTTGGAATACTACACGCCCATGCCGGTCTGTGGAAGGAAAGAGGAATGTTAACAGCCCAAGGTTCTCCGGTTAAACATGGGCCTCAAATTCTCCGGCTTTTAGAAGCGGTACAGCTCCCCTCAGAAGTAGCAGTGATACACTGCAAGGCTCATCAAAGAGAAGATCAAGATGTGGCTAAGGGTAATGCCAGGGCTGACAGAAAGGCCAAGCGAGCTGCTACCCTGGAACCACAGGAAGCTAAAAATGCCCATATGCATGCCCTCATCCCATCAGTGGGGGAGCTCCCGACCCCTCAGTACTCTCACGAAGAGAGGAACCTAGCCAACACACTTAGGCTCCGGGAAAAGGAGGGATGGCTCCACTCCACGGAAGGAAAAATCCTCCTACCAAGGAATCTAATACGGCCAGTACTACAGAAACTACATCAGTCTACCCATGCAGGAAGAGAAGCTCTTTCCCAGCTTACGAATAAATACTTTCTAACCCCTGGACTTAAGCCTCTGGCCTCCCAGGTGCAGGCTGAATGTCTAGTCTGCCAAAAGAACAACCCTCGACCAGGAATGTCAGTGCCACCAGCCACTCTGGAACCTACCCCAGGCCCAGGACTAGTTTGGCAAATAGATTTTACTGAGTTCCCCCGGACCCAAGGATTCAGATACCTTCTCGTCTTAGTGGATCGATTCAGCGGATGGCCTGAAGCCTTCCCATGTCGTAACAACACTGCCAAAACGGTGGCTCTTAAATTCATCAAGGAAATCGTTCCTCGCTTTGGACTCCCCTGTGGATGGAATCTGACAACGGAACACACTTCACATCCCAAGTTGTTCAGAAGATATCTGATGCCCTGCAAATCCTCTGGAAGCTCCACACTCCATGGCGACCGCAGGCCAGTGGAGTAGTGGAACGCACAAATCAGACACTTAAGCGGCACCTCTCAAAGGTCTGCCAAGAGGCTTCCCTTAAGTGGCCTGATGCTCTACCCCTTGTTTTGCTCCACATTCGCGCTCTCCGAAAGGGCAGGTTAGGGCTCAGTCCCTTCGAGATTATGTTTGGAAGGGCATGGCCTATGAACGGTACACCGGTTCTGGCAGGGGAGTGGGAGGTAGGCTGTGGTTTCTTATCTCAGTACATGTGCTCTCTGTCTGCTGTTCTTTGTTCTCTCCACAGGTACACCAAAGATTTGCAGCCTCTCCCGCTGGATGCCCCGATCCACTCCTTGCAGCCAGGTGACTCCGTACTCGTTCGGACCTGGAAGGACGAGCCTCTCCAAGAGAAGTGGAAGGGACCCCACACCGTCCTGCTGGTCTCCCATACAGCAGCAAAGGTTGAGGGACACAAGAACTGGATTCATCACTCTCGCCTGAAAGCAGTGCCTGCTCCTGAACGGTGGACCGTCCAGCCTGCAGAGAAGACTGCCAGCGATGACCTGGGACTTAAGCTGTTATTCAAAAGACAATAAGGCCTGCTGGGAATGCCCTGTGATCTCTTTGGACAGTCACAGCGCACTCCCCGCGAGAACTCTGAGCGTTGGTTGTGTTTGTTTTCACAGGGCCGGCCTAACCTGGTGGCCTGGTCCCTTTTGTTTTTAATCTGCCTGCTATTGGTAATTGTTATTTTGTGGGTATTTGGGGAATTGTAATTGTCAGGCCCTAGGGTCACCTGCCCAGCATGAGTTCAGGTCCAGGGTCTGCCACAGTGGTACTCTTTGCCATAGGGACACTCCTCTCGTTACCTCCCGTTTCCCCCCGACCACATGCGGGATGGAAAGGAATCCCTACTAACTTAGAAACAAACACATATAAGTCCTTAAAGGTTTGCTTTGCCCAAGAGTTCAACCTCTCTAACTGCTGGGTATGCTCCCAAGTCCCGGCATACCCTCTCATTGAGAACCCCAGCTTCATAGCACTCAATCATATCTTGTCCACAGAATATGAGAAAACTCAGCCAAAACTTGTTGAGTATTCTCAAAGGAGGGAGTTGTTGACGTCACCAGGCATCACCATCACCCTAGGTGACTCAGGAGGGTGGAAAATCACAAGTGTCAATGAAGCCTTCCTGCACTAGGCCTGAACCAAACTCCTTCCATGTTTAAATTCTAATTGACCTCAAAAGCCAGGTGCAAGTGAAATGTGTAAACAGCTTGATATCAGTGGTAAACCCCCCTTTGCAGTATAATGAGGCCTGCATACCTCTGGCCGAAGGAAATCAAAGGAACGGGACAAGATAGTAGTTCAAGAAGTGTTACTAACGAGCTGAACTTATAGCTGCCAACATAAACTAACTGCTTAAATGTAATTGCTATTTGCTTAGTAATTGTTAGCAGGGATGGGAGGGGTAGAGAGAGAGGAATGGGGGGAGGGAAGGGAGGGGTAGCGGGGGAAGGAGGGGATGAGGCTTGACTGTAAAGGTATAAAGGAAAAAAAAACTGTTTCTGTTAGTGTGCTGGATTTGAGACGTGCCTGTCTCCTAGCACCGCTTTGAGATCTCAAATAAACTTTGTTTGCTTCTCCACCTGGTGTGTTTATTGGCGCGAAGCACACCGGGCCACGAACCTTCGCTGTTGCTTTGCCTCGGGCACTCTGTG
>NW_020707156.1:0-1855 GCF_002925995.2 Terrapene triunguis
CTCTGCAGTCATAGGAGAAAAAGAGGTGATTAGTGGGTTACAGATTGATGTAATAAGCCATAAATGTGTAGGGGCACCATTTCAGATTTGGAGGGGGCAACGATGACACACAGTTTCAACCGAGATTCCGGGGGCTATTTAGACACCTGAAAACTCTAGGTGTTTTTTTTGCAGATAACTTTAAAATTAGCAGACAGGAGCACTGTAGCTATTTCCTATATAAAGAAAGAGGAAAAAATACATACAATCACCAATTAAAGCCACATTTTAAGTTATATGTAAGTTTAGAACAATCAGGAGATAATATAGCAAGATATTCCCAATCACAAGCCTTAAAGTATCAGTTTTGGAGCCTTTAAATAGATATCAGAAACACGAGTATGATACTGTGTACACTAACTTTAGTAGAGATAAATAAAATCTGCGTACTTTCTCTAACAAACACACTGTGTTATTGCCATTATCTACTCTATTTTAGTCAATTATTTTTCACTCCACTAAAAACCTATGTCATTCATCTGCACAGTGTCTAAAGTTGTGTTTAGCTAATGTGTTTTTTTTTAAAACTGGCACCGACCAGCACAGACTGGCTCCCTGCACCTGCACCCCAGCTCAACAGAGACTGGGTACACGATGGACAGGAGAAGGGGGACAGGGATACCCCGACATCAGCCCCTCACCTGGCTCTGTGGATTAGGTCAGGAGGCAGGCTCCCGGTACTGAGCAGTTTGGCCAGAAGTTGATCCATGGCAGGGGGGCAGGAGCAGTGCGGTGGCTGCAGATGGCAATTGAGCAGGGCAGCATGGGTAGGAGGAATTACTTAGGGTTTTTAGAACTCAAAGAAGTGGTAATTTTTTTTGGCAGTATTAGGAATAAATTAATGGGATAGATTTTTTTTTTGTTTGATAATGATTGACGCAAGAGTGCTTTTATTTAAAACTATTTTTATTAAATTTTTAGCACATAGATACTAGGGCTGTCAAGCGATTAAAAAACTTAATCGCGATTAATCGCACTGTTAAACAATAGAATATCATTTATTTCAGTATTTTTGGATGTTTTCTACATTTTTGAAATATATTGATTTCAATTATAACAGAATACAAAGTGTACAGTGGTCACTTTATTTTTGATTACAAATATTTGCACTGTAGAAAACAAAAGAAATAGTATATTTCAATTCACCTAATAGTTTTTAAACTAGGAGATGGGGGAAAGCCGACTGCTGCAGAGAAGCATGTGGATCGGACAGAGACTTCTCTTAGGGGAGAGTCTAATGATAGAGAATCTCCAGGTTGTAGTCAGAAGCAGAGGATGGAAGAGGATAAAGTAAGGGCCAGATCAGATGATAAACATTCACATAAAAAAGAATCTGACACATCAGAAAAGGGCAGACAAATAAACAGTGACAAGTTTTTAAAGTGCTTGTACACAAATGCTAGAAGTCTAAATAATAAGATGGGTGAACTAGAGTGCCTCGTGATAAAGGAGGATATTGATATAATAGGCGTCACAGAAACCTGGTGGACTGAGAGCAATCCATGGGACACCATCATTCCGGGGTACAAAATTGTCCGACACATAGAAAAACATAAACTGTTGAGCAATAGTCAACATGGTTTCTGTAAAGGGAAATCGTGTCTTACTAATCTATTAGAATTCTTTGAAGGGGTCAACAAACATGTGGACAAGGGGGATCCAGTGGACATAGTGTACTTAGATTTCCAGAAAGCCTTTGACAAGGTCCCTCACCAAAGGCTCTTATGCAAATTAAGTTGTCATGGGATAAAAGGGAAGGTCCTTTCATGGATTGAGAACTGGTTAAAAGACAGGGAACAAAGGGTAGGAATTAATG
>NW_020707157.1:0-2153 GCF_002925995.2 Terrapene triunguis
CATTAATTCCTACCCTTTGTTCCCTGTCTTTTAACCAGTTCTCAATCCATGAAAGGACCTTCCCTTTTATCCCATGACAACTTAATTTGCATAAGAGCCTTTGGTGAGGGACCTTGTCAAAGGCTTTCTGGAAATCTAAGTACACTATGTCCACTGGATCCCCCTTGTCCACATGTTTGTTGACCCCTTCAAAGAATTCTAATAGATTAGTAAGACACGATTTCCCTTTACAGAAACCATGTTGACTATTGCTCAACAGTTTATGTTTTTCTATGTGTCGGACAATTTTGTACCCCGGAATGATGGTGTCCCATGGATTGCTCTCAGTCCACCAGGTTTCTGTGACGCCTATTATATCAATATCCTCCTTTATCACGAGGCACTCTAGTTCACCCATCTTATTATTTAGACTTCTAGCATTTGTGTACAAGCACTTTAAAAACTTGTCACTGTTTATTTGTCTGCCCTTTTCTGATGTGTCAGATTCTTTTTTATGTGAATGTTTATCATCTGATCTGGCCCTTACTTTATCCTCTTCCATCCTCTGCTTCTGACTACAACCTGGAGATTCTCTATCATTAGACTCTCCCCTAAGAGAAGTCTCTGTCCGATCCACATGCTTCTCTGCAGCAGTCGGCTTTCCCCCATCTCCTAGTTTAAAAACTATTAGGTGAATTGAAATATACTATTTCTTTTGTTTTCTACAGTGCAAATATTTGTAATCAAAAATAAAGTGACCACTGTACACTTTGTATTCTGTTATAATTGAAATCAATATATTTCAAAAATGTAGAAAACATCCAAAAATACTGAAATAAATGATATTCTATTGTTTAACAGTGCGATTAATCGCGATTAAGTTTTTTAATCGCTTGACAGCCCTAGTATCTATGTGCTAAAAATTTAATAAAAATAGTTTTAAATAAAAGCACTCTTGCGTCAATCATTATCAAACAAAAAAAAAATCTATCCCATTAATTTATTCCTAATACTGCCAAAAAAAATTACCACTTCTTTGAGTTCTAAAAACCCTAAGTAATTCCTCCTACCCATGCTGCCCTGCTCAATTGCCATCTGCAGCCACCGCACTGCTCCTGCCCCCCTGCCATGGATCAACTTCTGGCCAAACTGCTCAGTACCGGGAGCCTGCCTCCTGACCTAATCCACAGAGCCAGGTGAGGGGCTGATGTCGGGGTATCCCTGTCCCCCTTCTCCTGTCCATCGTGTACCCAGTCTCTGTTGAGCTGGGGTGCAGGTGCAGGGAGCCAGTCTGTGCTGGTCGGTGCCAGTTTTAAAAAAAAACACATTAGCTAAACACAACTTTAGACACTGTGCAGATGAATGACATAGGTTTTTAGTGGAGTGAAAAATAATTGACTAAAATAGAGTAGATAATGGCAATAACACAGTGTGTTTGTTAGAGAAAGTACGCAGATTTTATTTATCTCTACTAAAGTTAGTGTACACAGTATCATACTCGTGTTTCTGATATCTATTTAAAGGCTCCAAAACTGATACTTTAAGGCTTGTGATTGGGAATATCTTGCTATATTATCTCCTGATTGTTCTAAACTTACATATAACTTAAAATGTTGACTATTGCTCAACAGTTTATGTTTTTCTATGTGTCGGACAATTTTTAAATCAGTGAATTCCTGGTTCTTATTAACTGTTCATTTAAAATTTGCAAGATGTGCTCATTCAGTTTTTAATACGAAAACTACTATCTTCAGGTTTACTTTCTCATAAAAGCTAGAGAATCGCTAGATTTCGAAGTGTCAGAAACCCTATGTTGTCTTGCATAAATGTTTATGTACCCTACAATATGGCTGTAGTTAATATATATGGTTTCCCGATAGTAGGTTTATACAAAATATCAGTGTACAGAGGTTGCCTCTTACATGAAATATTCATGTACATATAAAGCGCTGCAGTGGGATGACATACTATCGCCCACACAAGGGCAAGGTTGTAAGTCTCTCAGACTTTCACAGCTCAAAAGTTGTTTGTCTCATACCCAGATGTAGATATATAGATTTGTGATCCCATTGCAACTTATTTTCTACTTTTTCTAGATAATTTTATTTAATACTAACTAGTTTTATTAATTTAGTTTATTTGAAGTAGAAAATAGATTTGTTTAAGAGAAATAG
>NW_020707158.1:0-3549 GCF_002925995.2 Terrapene triunguis
GAATTAATGGTAAATTCTCAGAATGGAGAGGGGTAACTAGTGGTGTTACCAAAGCTGGAATCTAACTTTATCACTGAGTCCAAATGACTATAAGAATACAGGTCCACATCTCAGCAAATTCAATTTCCGTTAAGGACATATGGAGACTGCAGGCTGCTAAAGTTGTCATCACGCTTACTGAATGAATCCGGACACCACTAAGAGATTCATTCATATATTCCAAGGCCAGAAGGGGCCATTGTGAACATCTAGTTTGACTTCCTGTACAACATAAGTCATAGAACTTCCCCAAAATAATTCCCAGAGCATATCTTTAAGAAAAACATTCAATCTTGATTTTAAAAGTGACAGTGATGGAGAATCCACCACGGCCCTTGGTAAATTGTGCCAATGGTTAATTATCCTCACTGTTAACAACATACAGCTTTTTTCCAGCCTGAATTTGTTCAGCTTCAACTTCCAGCCACTGAACTGTGTTATACTTATGTCTGCTAAGCTGAAGAGTCCATTATCTAATATTTTTCCCCATGTACAGTCACCCTTTAACCTTCTCTTTACTAAGCTAAAAAAGAGCCTCTACTTTTGTTGATGGATTACTCACATACAAATGACATAACCCACTTTTGTATACAGTGTAGTTGTTGCCATGTTGGTTCCAGGATCTTATAGAGGCAAAGTGGGTGAGGAAATAACTTTTACTGGACCAACTTCAGAGAGACAAGCTTTTGAGCCACATAGAGCTCTTCTTCAGCTCTGGTAAAGGAACTCTCAGCATCTCAGTGAAATGCAAGGTGGAACAGATTGTTTAGCATAAGTAGTAAGCACATATTGTAAAAGCCCATTTAAGGCAAAGTGGCACAACACTTTCAAAAGAAGAGCCTGGCAGTTTAAATTCATTACTCTGCTAGACACCAACAGAGAGACTGGATTTATGCAGGGGTACCATTTAGGACAGGCAGGGAGGAGGATGCATATGCCCTCCTACCCCAGGTTTTTTTTTTAATTACAAATATTTGAACAGTAAAAATGAAACAAAAGAAACAGTATTTCAATTCACCTTGTAGAAGTACTGTAGTGCAATCTCTTTATCGTGAAAGTGTAACTTACAAATGTAGATTTTTTTTGTTATGTAACTGCACTCAAAAACAAAACAATGTAAAACTTTAGAGCCTACAAGTCCACTCAGTCCTACTTCTTGTTCAGCCAATTGCTAAGACAAACACGCTTGTTTACATTTACGGGAAATATTACTGACTGCTTCTTATTTACAATGTCACCTGAAAGTGAGAACAGGCGTTGGTATGGCACTTTTGTAGCCGGTGTCACAAAGTATTTACGTGCCAGATATGCTAAACATTCATATGTCCCTTCATGCTTCGGCCACCATTCCAGAGGACACACTTCCATGCTGCTGATACTCGTTAAAAAAATAACGCATTAATTAAATGTGTGACTGAACTCCTTGGGGGAGAACTGTACGTCTCCTGTTCTGTTTTACCCGCATTCTGCCATATATTTCATGTCATAGCAGTCTCAGATGATGACTCTGCACATATTGTTCATTTTAAGAACATTTTCACAGCACATTTGACAAAACAGAAAGAAGGTACCAATGTGAGATTTCTAAGGAGAGATACAGCACTCGACCCAAGGTTTAAGAATCTGAAGAGCCTTCCAAAATCTGAGAGGGACAGGTGTGGAGAATGCTTTCAGATGTCTTAAAAAAAGCAACACTCAGATGTGGAAACTACAGAACCCAAACCACCAAAAAAGAAAATCAACCTTTGCTGGAGGCATCTTACTCAGATGATGAAAATGAACATGTGTCGGTCCGCTCTGCTTTGGATCATTATCGAGCAGAACCGATCATCAGCATGGACGCATACATTCTGGAATGGTGTTTGAAGCATGAAGGGACATATGAATCTTTAGCGCATCTGGCACATAAATATCTTGTGATGCCAGCTATAACGGTGCCATGCGACCATGTGTTCTCACTTTCAGGTGACATTGTAAACAAGATGTGGGCAGCATTATCTCCTGCAAATTGCAACCAAACTTGTTTGCCCGAGTGATTGGCTGAAGTAGGACTAAATGGACTTGTAGGTTCTAAAGTTTTACATTGTTTTACTTTTGAATGCAGTTTTTTTTGTACATCATTCTACATTTCTAACTTCAATTTTCATTATAAAGAGATTGCACGACAGTACTTGTGCATAAGAACATAAGAAAGGCCGTACCAGGTCAGACCAAAGGTCCATCTAGCCCAGGATCCTGTCTACCGACAGTAGCCAATGCCAGGTGCCCCAGAGGGAGTGAACCTAACAGGCAATGATCAAGTGATCTCTCTCCTGCCATCCATCTCCACCCTCTGACAGACAGAGGCTAGGGACACCATTCCTTACCCGTCCTGGCTAATAGCCATTAATGGACTTAACCACCATGAATTTATCCAGTTCTCTTTTAAACTCTGTTATAGTCCTAGCCTTCACAACCTCCTCAGGTAAGGAGTTCCACAAGTTGACTGTGCGCTGCGTGAAGAAGAACTTCCTTTTATTTGTTTTAAACCTGCTGCCTATTAATTTCATTTGATGACCCCTAGTTCTTGTATTATGGGAATAAGTAAATAACTTTTCCTTATCCACTTTCTCTACATCACTCATGATTTTATATACCTCTATCATATCCTCCCTTAGTCTCCTCTTTTCCAAGCTGAAGAGTCCTAGCCTCTTTAATCTCTAGTCATATGGGACCCGTTCCAAACCCTTAATCATTTTAGTTGCCCTTTTCTGAACCTTTTCTAGTGCCAGTATCTTTTTTGAGATGAGGAGACCACATCTGTACGCAGTATTCCAGATGAGGGCGTACCATCGATTTATATAAGGGCAATAATATATTCTCAGTCTTATTCTCTATCCCCTTTTTAATGATTCCTAACATCCTGTTTGCTTTTCTTGACCACCTCGGCACACTGCGTGGACATTTTCAGAGAACTATCCACGATGACTCCAAGATCTTTTTCCTGACTTTTTGTAGCTAAATTAGCCCCCATCATATTGTATGTATAGTTCCCTTAGCATTTCATCATCACTATCTCCGTCCTGGTCAGGTGGTCGATAATAGATCCCTAATGTTGTATTAGAGCATGAAATTTCTATCAATAGAGATTCTATGGAACATGCGAATTTGCTGAAGATTTTTACTTCATTTGATTGTACATTTTCTTCACATATAGTGCCACTCCCCCCCCCCACGACCTGTTCTGTCCTTCCGATTTATTTTTTCCACCGTGCATTACTTTACATTTATCCACATTAAATTTCTTTTGCCTTTTTTTTGCCCAATCACTTAGTTTTGTGAGATCTTTTTGAAGTTCTTCAGTCTGCTTTGGTCTTAACTATCTTTAGCAGTTTAGTATCATCTGCAAACTTTGCCACCTCACTCTTTACCCCTTTCTCCAGATCATTTATGAATAAGTTGAATAGGATCCGTCCGAGGACTGACCCTTGGGGAACACCACTAGTTACCCCTCTCCATTCTGAGAATTTA
>NW_020707159.1:0-2712 GCF_002925995.2 Terrapene triunguis
TAAATTCTCAGAATGGAGAGGGGTAACTAGTGGTGTTCCCCAAGGGTCAGTCCTCGGACGGATCCTATTCAACTTATTCATAAATGATCTGGAGAAAGGGGTAAAGAGTGAGGTGGCAAAGTTTGCAGATGATACTAAACTGCTAAAGATAGTTAAGACCAAAGCAGACTGAAGAACTTCAAAAAGATCTCACAAAACTAAGTGATTGGGCAAAAAAAAGGCAAAAGAAATTTAATGTGGATAAATGTAAAGTAATGCACGGTGGAAAAAATAAATCGGAAGGACAGAACAGGTCGTGGGGGGGGGGAGTGGCACTATATGTGAAGAAAATGTACAATCAAATGAAGTAAAAATCTTCAGCAAATTCGCATGTTCCATAGAATCTCTATTGATAGAAATTTCATGCTCTAATACAACATTAGGGATCTATTATCGACCACCTGACCAGGACGGAGATAGTGATGATGAAATGCTAAGGGAACTATACATACAATATGATGGGGGCTAATTTAGCTACAAAAAGTCAGGAAAAAGATCTTGGAGTCATCGTGGATAGTTCTCTGAAAATGTCCACGCAGTGTGCCGAGGTGGTCAAGAAAAGCAAACAGGATGTTAGGAATCATTAAAAAGGGGATAGAGAATAAGACTGAGAATATATTATTGCCCTTATATAAATCGATGGTACGCCCTCATCTGGAATACTGCGTACAGATGTGGTCTCCTCATCTCAAAAAAGATACTGGCACTAGAAAAGGTTCAGAAAAGGGCAACTAAAATGATTAAGGGTTTGGAACGGGTCCCATATGACTAGAGATTAAAGAGGCTAGGACTCTTCAGCTTGGAAAAGAGGAGACTAAGGGAGGATATGATAGAGGTATATAAAATCATGAGTGATGTAGAGAAAGTGGATAAGGAAAAGTTATTTACTTATTCCCATAATACAAGAACTAGGGGTCATCAAATGAAATTAATAGGCAGCAGGTTTAAAACAAATAAAAGGAAGTTCTTCTTCACGCAGCGCACAGTCAACTTGTGGAACTCCTTACCTGAGGAGGTTGTGAAGGCTAGGACTATAACAGAGTTTAAAAGAGAACTGGATAAATTCATGGTGGTTAAGTCCATTAATGGCTATTAGCCAGGACGGGTAAGGAATGGTGTCCCTAGCCTCTGTCTGTCAGAGGGTGGAGATGGATGGCAGGAGAGAGATCACTTGATCATTGCCTGTTAGGTTCACTCCCTCTGGGGCACCTGGCATTGGCTACTGTCGGTAGACAGGATCCTGGGCTAGATGGACCTTTGGTCTGACCTGGTACGGCCTTTCTTATGTTCTTATGCACAAGTACTGTCGTGCAATCTCTTTATAATGAAAATTGAAGTTAGAAATGTAGAATGATGTACAAAAAAAACTGCATTCAAAAGTAAAACAATGTAAAACTTTAGAACCTACAAGTCCATTTAGTCCTACTTCAGCCAATCACTCGGGCAAACAAGTTTGGTTGCAATTTGCAGGAGATAATGCTGCCCACATCTTGTTTACAATGTCACCTGAAAGTGAGAACACATGGTCGCATGGCACCGTTATAGCTGGCATCACAAGATATTTATGTGCCAGATGCGCTAAAGATTCATATGTCCCTTCATGCTTCAAACACCATTCCAGAATGTATGCGTCCATGCTGATGATCGGTTCTGCTCGATAATGATCCAAAGCAGAGCGGACCGACACATGTTCATTTTCATCATCTGAGTAAGATGCCTCCAGCAAAGGTTGATTTTCTTTTTTGGTGGTTTGGGTTCTGTAGTTTCCACATCTGAGTGTTGCTTTTTTTAAGACATCTGAAAGCATTCTCCACACCTGTCCCTCTCAGATTTTGGAAGGCTCTTCAGATTCTTAAACCTTGGGTCGAGTGCTGTATCTCTCCTTAGAAATCTCACATTGGTACCTTCTTTCTGTTTTGTCAAATGTGCTGTGAAAATGTTCTTAAAATGAACAATATGTGCAGAGTCATCATCTGAGACTGCTATGACATGAAATATATGGCAGAATGCGGGTAAAACAGAACAGGAGACGTACAGTTCTCCCCCAAGGAGTTCAGTCACACATTTAATTAATGCGTTATTTTTTTAACGAGTATCAGCAGCATGGAAGTGTGTCCTCTGGAATGGTGGCCGAAGCATGAAGGGACATATGAATGTTTAGCATATCTGGCACGTAAATACTTTGTGACACCGGCTACAAAAGTGCCATACCAACGCCTGTTCTCACTTTCAGGTGACATTGTAAATAAGAAGCAGTCAGTAATATTTCCCGTAAATGTAAACAAGCGTGTTTGTCTTAGCAATTGGCTGAACAAGAAGTAGGACTGAGTGGACTTGTAGGCTCTAAAGTTTTACATTGTTTTGTTTTTGAGTGCAGTTACATAACAAAAAAAATCTACATTTGTAAGTTACACTTTCACGATAAAGAGATTGCACTACAGTACTTCTACAAGGTGAATTGAAATACTGTTTCTTTTGTTTCATTTTTACTGTTCAAATATTTGTAATTAAAAAAAAAACCTGGGGTAGGAGGGCATATGCATCCTCCTCCCTGCCTGTCCTAAATGGTACCCCTGCATAAATCCAGTCTCTCTGTTGGTGTCTAGCAGAGTAATGAATTTAAACTGCCAGGCTCTTCTTTTGAAAGTGTTGTGCCACTTTGCCTTAAATGGG
>NW_020707160.1:0-1766 GCF_002925995.2 Terrapene triunguis
ATGAAAAAGTCTTTTGTGAGTTCAAAGGATTCATCTGAACCTTGTGAGGTTCACCAGTCCCTAATTGTAAACATACTCCTCGTTCTCCTGATTACTATCCTTCTGCTTACATATAGGTGTTTTTTACTTTATCTTGCATCTTGTAAGAGACACACTGTCTAGTTCTTCTATCTTTCCTCCCTAACCCAATCTTAATTTCCCATCTTCATATCCCTCTCTGGACCTTATCTTTTATTACAATTCTGCAGTCTCAATATTGGCTGCTTCAGCCTTATTTAAGAAATAAACAAAAGGCTGAAAACATTCCAAGCTACACATGTTTTTTGTAGAGGCATTTTAAAGATGTAAGCAGGGTTTGAATGAACTTTCCCCTGACAGCTGGTTCGGGAGGGGGAGAGACTTCAGGAGCAAACTGTATTTACATGAATACACCTACTCTGCGTAGGTATCTAGCAGACAGGAGTTGCGTAGCTCCAAGTGATCAGCTTTAGCTGGTGTTGTGTTACAAATTACTTTAGTATGGAATGCAGGGGTAGTGAACTGTTGTTATCAATGTTGTTATCTTCATTGTATGACTAAAGGGAGCAGAACTGTGCTGAGCTTGTCCTGATTGAGGGGTCACCCTCAGCTGAAAGGAACTCGCTAAGCCAGGGGCTCAAATGCCAGACCCCTGCAAAAGTAAGAGGGGTGGGGACAGGTGTCCCAGCCAGGACATGTGGTCTTTCCCTTAAGGGTCCCTGGTCTGGTTTAACCTGTTCCTCCCCACTGTTCAAAGATATAGTTAAATAGGCTTCATTATGAGCCTTTTGTTATGTTAAAGTGCTGAAATGAGAGCTGAAATCACTTGTGGTGGGTCAGTGTTTCTACCCAGCCTGCAAAGAGCTGAAAATCACTAAGAGACTGATGTGCAGGGGTCACAGCAGAGATGCAGGTGGCAGCAGAAGGTGACTGACAGTTAGCTAGCAAATGAACAGCTGGCGAGACACTGAGCAAAATGAGAGTGTAGCAGGGTGGTTACCCCGCTCCTGCCTGGAAGGGCTTAAAACAGCCCTGGCAGAGGGCTGCAGCTCTAAGAGCTGAGCTGATTGGGGAAGTAGCCACAGCTGGGCCACGCCCCAATCAGGCCACAGCTGGCCTGTATAAAAAGGCTGGGAGCCAGAGGCCCAGGAGTCTCTCTCTGTGTTCAGGGAGAGAAGGGCCTGGCTGCAGGGAGCTAGACACAGGGTACCTGTAGTGGAGCAGGACTGGGGAAAGGCTGAGGAGTTGGGGAGCTCCAGCCTGGATAGCCCCAGGCTGCAGCCTAGTAGGAGGCCAAGGGGTACTGGGGGTTGCAGAGGGCAGCCCATGGGTAGGCCAAGGCAGCAGGTCCAAACCCAACCTAGCCTGTGATGAGTGGCCTATACTGCAGTCTGCCCCAGGGAGCGGGGGCTAGTTGGTGACTGGCAGTGGCCTTATTCTGAGGCGAGGTAGGGATAGTGGGTGGGGGTTCCCCAGGGAGGGGAGACCCTAGTACTGAGGGGGCAGCACCCCAGATACAAGGGTACCGGGGTCCGGGAGGGACATGGGGGCCAGAGGACAGGCGGATCACCAGCCTGCAGGGGGTGCTTCAGGATGCTGGAAGAGCTAATTCCTGAGACGACCAGCAGGAGGCGCCGCAGGGGTGAGGCCGCTCCTCTACAGAGAGGCTGGCGAGGCAGTGAGTGGAATGAGCAGCTGACAGGATGGCCGGCGGAGAGGAACCGTGGATGCCGGGATGGCCGGCGGAG
>NW_020707161.1:0-1857 GCF_002925995.2 Terrapene triunguis
ATGAAAAAGTCTTTTGTGAGTTCAAAGGATTCATCTGAACCTTGTGAAGTTCACCAGTCCCTAACTGTAAACATACTCCTCATTCTCCTGATTACTATCCTTCTGCTTACATATAGGTGTTTTTGACTTTATCTTGCATCTTGTAAGAGACACACTGTCTAGTTCTTCTATCTTTCCTCCCTAACCCAATCTTAATTTCCCATCTTCATATCCCTCTCTGGACCTTATCTTTTATTACAATTCTGCAGTCTCAATATTGGCTGCTTCAGCCTTATTTAAGAAATAAACAAAAGGGTGAAAACATTCCAAGCTACACATGTTTTTTTGTAGAGGCATTTTAAAGATGTAAGCAGGGTTTGAATGAACTCTCCCCTGACAGCTGGTTCGGGAGGGGGAGAGACTTCAGGAGCAAACTGTATTTACATGAATACACCTACTCTGCGTAGGTATCTAGCAGACAGGAGTTGCGTAGCTCCAAGTGATCAGCTTTAGCTGGTGTTGTGTTACAAAATTACTTTAGTATGGAATGCAGGGATAGTGAACTGTTGTTATCAATGCTGTTATCTTCATTGTATGACTAAAGGGAGCAGAACTGTGCTGAGCTTGTCCTGATTGAGGGGTCACCCTCAGCTGAAAGGAACTCGCTAAGCCAGGGGCTCAAATGCCAGACCCCTGCAAAAGTAAGAGGGGTGGGGACAGGTGTCCCAGCCAGGACATGTGGCCTTTCCCTTAAGGGTCCCTGGTCTGGTTTAACCTGTTCCTCCCCACTGTTCAAAGATATAGTTAAATAGGCTTCATTAGGAGCCTTTTGTTATGTTAAAGTGCTGAAATGAGACCTGAAATCACTTGTGGTGGGTCAGTGTTTCTGCCCAGCCTGCAAAGAGCTGAAAATCACTAAGAGACTGATGTGCAGGGGTCACAGCAGAGATGCAGGTGGCAGCAGAAGGTGACTGACAGTTAGCTAGCAAATGAACAGCTGGCGAGACAGTGAGCAAAATGAGAGTGTAGCAGGGTGGTTACCCCGCTCCTGCCTGGAAGGGCTTAAAACAGCCCTGGCAGAGGGCTGCAGCTCTAAGAGCTGGGCTGATTGGGGAAGTAGCCACAGCTGGGCCACGCCCCAATCAGGCCACAGCTGGCCTGTATAAAAAGGCTGGGAGCCAGCGGCCAAGGAGTCTCTCTCTGTGTTCAGGGAGAGAAGGGCCTGGCTGCAGGGAGCTAGACACAGGGTACCTGTAATGGAGCAGGGCTGGGGAAAGGCTGAGGAGTTGGGGAGCTCCAGCCTGGATAGCCCCAGGCTGCGGCCTAGTAGGAGGCCAAGGGGTACTGGGGGTTGCAGAGGGCAGCCCATGGGTAGGCCAAGGCAGCAGGTCCAAACCCAACCTTGCCAGTGATGAGTGGCCTATACTGCAGTCTGCCCCAGGGAGCGGGGGCTAGTTGGTGACTGGCAGTGGCCTTATTCTGAGGTGAGGTAGGGATAGTGGATGGGGGTTCCCCAGGGAGGGGCGACCCTAGTACTGTGGGGTGTACTGCCAGGGGGCAGCACCCCAGATACAAGGGCACCGGGGTCCGGGAGGGACATGGGGGCCAGAGGACAGGTGGATCACCAGCCTGCAGGGGGTGCTCCAGGATGCTGGAAGAGCTAATTCCCGAGATGACCAGCAGGAGGCGCCGCAGGGGTGAGTCCACTCCCCTACAGAGAGGCTGGCGAGGCAGTGAGTGGAATGAGCAGCTGACAGGATGGCCGGCGGAGAGGAACCGTGGATGCCGGGATGGCCGGTGGAGAGGAACCGTGGATGCCGGGATGACCGGTGGAGAGGAACCGTGGATGCCGGGATGGCCGGCGGAGAGGAACCGTGG
>NW_020707162.1:0-1054 GCF_002925995.2 Terrapene triunguis
TCTGGTCACCCTATCTACCTCTAACAAGAATCAGTATCTTGAGTTAAATCAGTGGTTCTCAACATTCGGCCCATGGACCGCTTGCGGGCCATCAGCACACAGCTGCAGCCCATGTGACATCCTCAGAGGAATACAGCTAGTATTGGATGTGGCCCACATAACACATTGTGAGCTGCATATGTGTCCGACAATGGTAAATAGGTTGAGAACCACTGGGTTAAATATTTACAATTTCTCATAAGATGATGGTGAGAGGTGTCCCTTTAAAAAAAAAGCAAAGAAATTAAAACCAAAAAGAAAATACATCCAAAAGACTGAAACACAAAGCAGCAAGTGAGTGAGAGGAGATTCAGGGTTGGTCTGATACTTCTTTCACATTCATAGGCATTCTTTTTAAGTTATATGTTCTTCAGCAGGTAGAGACTGGGGCAGGGACTGTGTCTTATACATTTGGAAAGTGCCCAGTACAACCAGGTCCTGCTCCCAGTCTCTACCTGCTGAAGAACATATAACTTAAAAAGAATGCCTATGAATGTGAAAGAAGTATCAGACCAACCCTGAATCTCCTCTCACTCACTTGCTGCTTTGTGTTTCAGTCTTTTGGATGTATTTTCTTTTTGGTTTTAATTTCTTTGCTTTTTTTTTAAAGGGACACCTCTCACCATCATCTTATGAGAAATTGTAAATATTTAACCCAGTGGTTCTCAACCTATTTACCATTGTCGGACACATATGCAGCTCACAATGTGTTATGTGGGCCACATCCAATACTAGCTGTATTCCTCTGAGGATGTCACATGGGCTGCAGCTGTGTGCTGATGGCCCGCAAGCGGTCCATGGGCCGAATGTTGAGAACCACTGATTTAACTCAAGATACTGATTCTTGTTAGAGGTAGATAGGGTGACCAGACAGCAAATGTGAAAAATCGGGACGGGGGTGGGGGGTAATATGAGCCTATATAAGAAAAAGACCCCAAAATCAGGACTGTCCTTATAAAATCAGGATATCTGGTCACCCTATCTACCTCTAACAAGAATCAGTATCTTGAGTTAA
>NW_020707163.1:0-6611 GCF_002925995.2 Terrapene triunguis
GTGTGACGTTATTGATATAATCTGGGACCATATAGATCATTGTTGCAACCAAGGTCCTGTAGTGGCACCCAAATCTTGTATAAAGGGGGTCAAATGGGGTGTCTAAGACAAGGTTATGAATTACTGGTTATAATTATGCTGTCTATATGTGTGTATCAGTTTTATAGTTGAAGTTATGAATATTGGCTCTATACTGTCTGTATTGCAAACTTATGCTATGCTTCTGGGTGACATCCCAAACAAGCTGGTGTTAGCTCTGCCTAGCCTGCTTGATGGCCCATTAAGAACCATCAGCTATACAATGGACTCATTGAGAAAAGGCAAATATGCCTTGAGACTCAGCAAAGTATGCAGGGACTGGCCCATGTGACTCCAGACTCCATTTTGCTGTAATTTTCCACAGTAAGAACAAAGGGGTGTTCTTACACCTGGAAAAGACTATATAAGGCTGATGCCTCATCTCCATTTGGTCTTCAATCCTGCTTCATACCTCTGGAGGAACTTTGCTACAAGCTGAAGTTTTGAACAAAGGACTGAGGACCCATCCCAGCGGGGGATGTATTCCAGAGACTTGATTTGAACCTGCAGTTTATTCTATCTCTGCTGCAAGCCTGAACCAAGAACTTTGCCATTACTGTATGTAATTGATTCCATTTAACCAATTCCAACTCTCATCTCTATCTTTTTCCTTTTATGAATAAACCTTTAGATTTTAGATTCTAAAGGATTGGCAACAGCGTGATTTGTGGGTAAGATCTGATTTGTATATTGACCTGGGTCTGGGGCTTGGTCTTGGGGATCAGGAGAACCTTTTTTCTTTTACTGGGGTATTGGTTTTCATAACCATTTGTCCCCATAACGAGTGGCACTGGTGGTGATACTGGGAAACTGGAGTGTCTTAGGAGATTGCTTGTGAGACTTGCGGTTAGCCAGTGGGGTGAGACCGAAGTCCTCCTAGTCTGGCTGGTTTGGTTTGCCTTAGAGGTGGAAAAACCCCCAGCCTTGGGCTGTAACTGCCCTGTTTGAGCAATTTGTCCTGAGTTGGCACTCTCAGTTGGGTCCCGCCAGAACTGCATTGTCACAGTGGCGTAGTCGTGCTTGGATCCACAGAACCAGGTCAATTAAGCTTTGGGTCAGAACCCCACGCTATCCACATTTGAATTTTGGGATTGAGAGTTTTGTTGGTTAAAGAGCTGCTGCAATGGCTGAGCAAAGAGCATATGAGGGACTTGGCAAAAAAGCCCTGGAAAATTTGTGTTCAGAAAAGAGGATAAGCTTTAGAAAGAAAGCTACAAAGGAAGAACTGAGAAATCTGTTAATGGCCAGTGATCAGGGGGCAAGAGCACAGCCCTTACCTGAGGCTGCAGAAGATGCAGAAAAAATTAGAGTGCAAAAGGCAACAAGTAAATTGCAATTTGAGCATGAACAGAAGCTAGCAGATCTTCGATTGCTGGAGAAGCAAAAAATAGCAGAATTAGAAAGAGAGAGAGAGAAAGAGGCTGCTGAGAGAGAGAAAGAAGCCGATCAAAGAAAGAAGGAGGCTGATGAGAGAGAAGAGAGAGCTCGTAAGGGGCGTCTAGAGCTGCTCGCTGCTGAACAGGAGGCGGCCAGACTTCAGCTCCAAGTAATGGAAGAGCGGAGAAAGTCATCCCCACCTGGTACTCCACTTCCCCCCCCACCATGAGAAAAACTGGGAAAGGATGTGTCCCATTTACAATGATACTGAGGATATAGAGGAGTTTTTGTCTACCTTTGAACGCCTCTGCAATCTGTACCAGATCCCCGAGGGTCAGCGAATGCCTGTCCTGCTGACCAGACTGACTGGAAAAGCCAGGGAGGTATTTAATGAATTGGGGGAACAAGAAGCCTTGGATTATGGGCGGTTTAAAGATTCTGTGTTAGGGCGGTTCAAGGTTACTCCTGAATCTTACAGAGTTAAGTTTAGAAAGTTTAAGATGTCTAATGATTGTACTTTTGTAGAATGTGCTCATAAGCTGATGGGTTTTGTTAAAAAGTGGGTTGTGGGAGCCAAGGTGCATGGGAGTTTTGAAAAACTGCTGGATTTAATAACTTTGGAACAGTTCTTAGACATTGTGCCTGACAATGTGAGAGCAGCTGTATGTGATAGGGACCCTGAGTCAGTCCTACGGGCAGCAGAGATTGCGGATGCCCATACCCAAAACAGGGCTCGAGAAGGGTGTAAAACCCCGGGGAAAACTAATCACCATTCTCCCCAGTTCAAGAGGAGGGAAGGATTTAAAAGTAAACCTGACTCTTCTAAAGGAGTTCCAGGGGGCCCGGAGGGTAGGAACTCACATCCCAGGACGGAACAGGTTACATGCTATCACTGTGGTATGCTGGGCCACATGAGACCAGACTGCCCGACACTGAAGGGCAGCTCAAAACCAGCAACCCCAAATGCCACGGCAAATGCTAACCCTGTTGTTATAAACTCACAGGCAAGCTACACAGAGCCCAGCATTGGTGCCCTGTGTGCAAATGCTGTTTCTGTGGTCTCTGAAGAATTTGACCTTAAAACTCACATTAAAGCTAAATATGGGGGAAATAATGCAGAGTTTATTAGCAGTGCAGTAGTGAATGGAGTAAGGTGCATGGCATGGAGGGACACCGCAGCAGATATCACTTTGGTTAAAGCAAGTCTTGTCAGGAAGGAAGATTATTTGCCAGGTGAAGATGTGACTGTTGTAGCCTTTTCTGAGTATTTTGTCAGGGTGCTGTGACGTTGTGCAGTCTATATGGTTTTATAAAAACATGATAATAAGTGAATATAATGTAACTGGGATAGTTTTATAAAAATTTGATAAGTGACTATAATGCAAATGGGATATGCTTCGTGCAAAATGTCTCTTGTAAGGTATCATTACAAAGCTTATAATCTACCGAGTATGATCATCTGATTTGTATAAATGTACCACTCTTGTATCTAAAACTAGAAATATAAAACATAACTCTGAGGGCCTATTGTAATTATGTAAAGTGTGGGCCATTAGTGATGGTTTGGAATCTTGATGACTCCCATTAACAAGGACCATTGTCTGCAGATGACTGTGTTTACCTGTGAGTCTCCCTGTATATGTGTGTGCTGGCAAGTGAGTAATGAAGTCTTGCAGTGACATGTGATCATGTCACCTGAACTGGAATCCATCTTTAACCTGGTGCTTTTCCAGTGGGGGGGGGGGTGGAAACCCAGAGAGAGACAAAGGGTTCCCGCCTTATGCAAAAGATATATAAAGGGGTGGAAGAGAAGAGAGAAGGAGAGGAGCCATCATGGAGAATCCCCTAGATAACACCTAAGCTGGAACAAGGGCTGTACCAGGGGAAAGAATTGTGCCCAGGCCTGGAAGGTGTCCAGTCTGAGAAAAACTTACTGAAGCATCTCTGAGGGTGAGATTATCTGTATTTGGTTTGATTAGGCATAGGTTTGCGCATTTTATTTTATTTTGCTTGTGACTTACTTTGTTCTGTCTGTTACTACTTGGAACCACTTAAATCCTACTGTCTGTGTTTAATAAGATCACTTTTTATTTAGTAGTTTACTCAGAGTATGTATTGATACCTGGGGGAGCAAACAGCTGTGCATATCTCTCTATCTGTGTTATAGACGGCGAACAACTTATGAGTTTGCCCTGCATAGGCTTTATGCAGGGTAAAACGGATTTGTCTGGGTTTAGACCCCATTGAGACTTGGGCATCTGAGTGCTAATGACAAGCACACCCCTGTGAGCTGTTTTTGGGTAAACTTGCAGTTTTGGGACAAGTGATTCAGACCCTTGGTCTGTGTTGGAGTCAGACGGGAGTGTCTGACTCAGCAAGACAGGGGGCTGGAGTCCTGAGCTGGCAGGGAAAACAGAAGCAGGGGTAGTCTTGGCACATCGGGTGGCAGCTCCCAAGGGGGTTTCTGTGATCCAACCCGTCACAGGTGCCTTTGGCTAAAATCCACCTGAAATGGAAGGGAGTTGAGGGCACCATGGTTGTGGGAGTAAAAGACACAATCCCTAAGGATATTATGATTGGAAATGATATTAAAGCTATGGTCAGTCAAGTTAACACAAACCAGGCACAGGAGAGGATTGATCCTAAGGTTGTGCCTATGGAGGGTTTCTCCAAAAGTTTGTCTTTGGAAAGTAGCTGTTTGGCTGTGAATGAAGTTTCTGAATGTCTATCTAATGTCTCAGAAGTAAATCTGGAATTAGATCAAGCAAAGGGAGAGGAGAACAAGGTGATTTTGGATGAGCCTAGGCAGTCTTGTGAGCTGATGGCTTTATCTAGTCAGCAGTTTGGGAAGCAAGGAGAGTGGAAGCTGAGTGTCCCTATACCTTACCTATTTCCTGTGTGAAGAATAGTGACAGTGAAGGAAATGTGCCTGTGTCTGTCAGGGGTATTGACTTGCCTATGGAGGAAGCTACCCCAGTCTCCAAGCAGTTGTCTGTGAACAGCCCGGTGTGCTGGGACAAGGGAAATGAAATCCCAAACTGTGTGTCTAGTAAAGGAGAATGTGTCTCCAACTCTTTTTTGTCTGTGGAGCAGACAGAAGGTGCCTTTCAGCCTGTGATGGTTGAGAGTAATTCAGTTGTCTCAAATTTGGTTCTGGATTCAACTAAAGCCCAGGAAGGGAATGGTCCTAAGTTTGTGTCTGCTGGGGAGAATGGCACTGTAACTAGGTTGCATCCAGTTAGTGTCTTAGCAAAATCCCAGAGACCAGACAATTCTGGTGCTTGTATCTTGCCTGTTGCTCATGTGTGGTTGGAGAAGGGGGTAACAACTCTGTCTAATCAGGGTGATACCCTAGCCAGGGCACAAGGAGAGCAGAAAGGTAATTTGGTTGTGGTACCTACGGACAGTTTAACAACTTGTAGCAAAAAGGACAAAATTCCTAAGCTTGTGTGTGGCAAAGGAAAGGAGAATGCTTCTGACCTTTCATCTAATGAGTCTATGGGTTTGCCTGAAAGGGGATTGTGTAGAAATCTGCCTGATGGGCCAAAGGTGATCCTAAATGTAAGTAAGACCCAGACAGAGTCTGTTGTTGCTCAGGAAAGTGTTCCTTTAGAGCAAGCCCTAGGTGAAGAGGGTAAGGGCAAAATTTCTGTGAGGGGTGATTTGCTGCTTAGAAAAGCTCCTGGGGAAAGGAATCCTCATGGTAATCTGTGCAAGCAGTTCACTGCAACTGAAGGGTGTGAGAGTGATTTAATCAAGGAAGTTTCAGTTCCTAACAGCCAGAAATTTTCTGTTGTGAATGGATCCACTGACTTTCCTTCTGAAAGATCCAGTGTGGGTAGCTTTGAGAAGGTCTCAGATGGAGTAAGAGCTGTTAAGAAAGTTGAGCAGCCCTAAAACCAAGTGGCTGTGTGTGGCCAGCTTGTTGGGAAGACAATGGTGTTGGGACAGGGCTGTCTCCATGCTAATTCGCTAAGTGAGCAGTCTGTGCTTCAGGGTCTGAGGACAGATTTGGTTACTGGTGTTTCAAAGCAGAAGTTTTATGGCCGAATGCTTGAGGATGCAGGGGAGAGCAGGCAAACTCTCACCCTCAGACTCTTTGGATTTGTGTGGTATCTCTTTAAGACAGAGTCCAGCCTTGGAAATGATAGCAGTTAAGGATATGAAAACTGGTGGACTGGCTCCTGTCTGTGGTAATGCAAATTACTTGCCTGGCTGGGAGAGGAAGGACTTGCTAATAGCTGTTAGCACAGAGAGCCCACCCCATCAGCCAGTGAATTCTGTTAAGCAAGAGAAATCAGGGTTTAATCCTGCAGGACAAGGAGGAAAGAGAAAACTGAATTTTGCAAAGGGAAGCCACAGGTTAACCCTAAAATGCCCAAACTCCAATGGTATTGAGCCAAAGGTGTGCCATGACAAACATGATTGTAAATGGACACTTGCAATGAATTTGTTATTATTGCTAATGGTAATTTTTGTAACAAATGTGTTGCTATTACCACAAACTGTAAAAATGTACAATGTGCCTAATCTTTTGGAAAATCCATTGAACAGGTTAAAAGGAATACATGAGAACACACGTTATGTTAAAAGGCCTTGTTATACTGGTGTTTCACAGTTAATGCCTGTAAACAGTATTGGAACTTTTCACAGGGGAAAAGACATTCCAGACCTAATGTGCTGTATAAAAAGGGAAACCGAGGCACACTACCATATTGCTTTCATGGCTAAAGGCCAAGATTCCTGAACTGTAAACAACCTTAATATCTACATTAACTTGATGTTAATTGGGTTCCAAATATTTGCCAGAGCTTGTATGAATAAAGTAGCTGTTTTCTTTAGCTCTTGGCAAGATCACATGAGACATTCAGGAACCATGCTGCAAGAGCAGATCCAATCCACTATTGTTCTAACTAAGTTTTACCTTGAGTTTGTAAAGAGGTTCAATCATGTTATTGAACATGACTTTGATAAACCATTTCTGTTCTACACTGGTATAACTTCTAACCCAATACTAGCTGTAGTGAGACAGACCCAAGGATGGGGAGCTCTTGGGATGCAGTCAGTGATGTTTGTGTCATCCCTTCCTGCATCAATTTTGCGTTGGGGGTGTGACGTTATTGATATAATCTGGGACCATATAGATCATTGTTGCA
>NW_020707164.1:0-3424 GCF_002925995.2 Terrapene triunguis
GCCATTAGGGGGAAGCAGATACCTCACTACACAGTAGCCTGAACTTTTGAACTGTCTTCTCTCCTCTGCCTTGAGGCAGAGGGAACTAGCTCCAAGCCGGTTTTCACTGACCAGATAGCAGAAGCACAGGTCTGACAACCACCAATCAAGTGTTAACACGGCAAGGGCCTTTGTCTGAATGTGTATAAAGGATCTGTAAAATGTGTGTAAGACAGAGTTTTTGTACCAAGGTGCAAAGCTCTCCTTTCTTCTGCAAAATAAAGCAACCTTTTCCTTATCCCTGTCTGGCTGTTATTGGCTCTCAGCTAGGCGGACCCGACATTTCGGTAACAGTTTCTGGCGACCCAGATGGGACTTTCCTAGCTCGGACATTGGACTCCGGACGGCTGCGGCGAACTGGGAACGGTGCCAATGGGGTGTTTTGCCCCTTTTCTCTGCTTCACCGCGGCCCCTGGGGTTCGTGTTCTGATAAGGTGAGTCCTAATAGGATAAGGAAATACTATCTGGTTCTGGTTCTGGTCTGGTTCTGTTCTGGTTAACCAGTTAATGAATTTCTGTCTTATACATTTGGGCGTTAGGTGTGTGGACGGAACTGAGCCACTCATTCGTAATTCCTCAGAGTGGAAGCCATTGCGTGCGATGAAGCTCTGAGGTCGAATTGGGATCCTTCTGTCCCATCCCCTGTAGCGGTCAGTATTAGTAGAAATTCCTGTAATAGGATCCTATTAGGCCATAATTCCCTCTGTTCTCTGTGTAATTCTCTGTTAGAGTGTCAGCAGGCAGATGGGCGGGTCTCTGGTAAAACCCTCTAAGGATAGCCCTTTGGATTATATGTTAAGTAAATGGCCTTTACCCGGTGTTCAAAAAAGAAATAGTTACACCTTGTGTAAAAATTGATGTGGCTAGTGTTGTGGAAATTGAATTGTGGAGAGGATGTGCATTTTCCCCAGAACATGTGCAGTGTATATTGTAGTAGAGGTAAAAGAAATGCAAACCTACCAATATAGGTTGTGTTGTCTTTTTCAGATCACTGTGTGTTTGAATGCAGAAGTTAGAAGTAAAAGGCAATCACAAGTCTGGGAAAGTTAATTGTGTCCCTTTTTAAGTAAGAATCTTTAAGCTGTGGATAGCTTTGGATCTGGAAGCAAGCCAGAAAGCATCTGTATTAATGCAATTTTCTAACTAATAAGGTAGAAGCCACTGAAACCTGGGCTGCCTATGAAACAAATACAAGGAAATATGGGGTAATTCCTCTGTTTTGCCTAAAATCAACAAGAGTATGTGTATATAAAGGAAATATTTTATGCAATGACTGACTGCCCAGAAGGGGTAGACCTCTGTTCTTTTGTCTTTCAGATCATCAGAGAAAACGGATGCCAGCTGAATAGCATTCAGCATACCATGCATTTACTGGCACAATAGGAATTATTTTTGTGTTCTATGGCCAAAATTGTTGTTAAAATTTGCATACCAAAAGTCTTTGGAAGCAAGGACATGGAAGGTTAACCCACTCCCCATATTGCCCATGGGATCCTTCTGGCTACCTCAGATTTCTAGCCAGAGGGCTGGGGAGGGAGGAAAGCTATTGGACACCAGAGGTTGTACCGAGTGGACTCCTCAAAAGTGGGTGTGCTTGTCCTGGTTTGTTGCTCCATAGCTCTGTAATAAAGTTATTTTACTGGAAGGGTGTACATGGCATACATTGAGTAATAAGACTAATGTACTGTATAATGGCAATGTGTATGTGTTCATTGTTGGGAAAAGGTGTATGAGTGAAGAGTGGAAGTTTCCTTTGTAGGTTAAAAGAACCCAAGAAGGGGAGAAGGAAAAAGAACAGAACGAGTTAACTGGAAAAAAATAGCTAGCAAGCTCAGTCCAAAGATAAGATGCTGGCCCCATCCAAGGACACTGCCCATAGCTAAGACTTGGCTGACAGCCAAGAAAAGGGGGGCCTGAATGTGCCCAAGCAACTATGAGATCTGCAAAACACTGTCAAGCATTAATGAAATGTGTTAGGTTTCTTTTCTCACAGATAAAGGAAGTGCTACCCAAAGACCCTAGCAGCCCTGCCGTTCATTGAAACAAGGAGACTGAGTCTATGTAAAGATCCACCAACGAAAGACTGCTTTGGCTCCATGCTGGAAAGGCCCTTTCCAAGTCCTGTTAACCACCAACACCGCTGTGAAGTGCCAAGGACTGCCTGCCTGCACTCATGCTTCTCACTGTAAAAAGACCCCGCCACCTCGGGAGGACTCTCCAACCGATAAGCCTATTTCTCCTTCTAGCTTTGCTGTGCCTTCTGGACAGCAGGAAAAAGGAAAAAAGACAAGGTGAAGTGCTAGTAACTTCTCCCTTGTCCACTGACAGACCTACTGTGCCTTTGAAATTTTTTTTTTAGAAGACGCAAAACCATTACAGGGTGATGTGCTAGTAACCTCTCCCCTGTATGATGCTGAACCATGACTGTTTCAGGAAAAGAGAAGAAGGAACACTTGCTTCATTGGAACCACCAAAGTCCAGGGATTCCTGCCTACAAGAGACATTAAGAACTGACCCTGGTGAAGAAACAAAGAATTATACACTGGCAGGAAGAAACTTGTGGGTCCCATGCTTGGGAATGTGGTATAGTACTACACCAAAGAGAAATGTATTAGGATATCAATGAACTGTGATTAACACTACACTAGGGACTGTTAAATTTTCATTACCCTTATCCAGTTTCCAGATCACCTCTACATACCCAAATTGCTCACAGGGGGCTGCCATTAGATTAGCACAAGAGAGGGCTTGGGTTATTTCCTCTAGAAAGAAGAGAGACTTGACCGGATCCCTTTGGGATGGGGCCAATAGTGCAGCAGCAGTTTGGAATATTTTTAAGAACCAAGAACGTGATGAAAAATTGGGGCAATTAGAAAAGGCCACTAGCCTTATTTCTGGGGCACAGCTAACCCAGATACAGGCTGGAATTGGCGAGTTACATGTTATCTCCGCCCTTAGTTCTATGACCCAGAAGTTGCTGACAGAAATGGTATGGAATATCACTAAGGCTGGGAAGGCATTGCAGTGGGATCTAGCATGTTCAGGCTTGGCCCACTGCCCTTACAGACACATCAGGAGTACTATCTGATCTGTGGCCATGGAGACATACTTGGAAACTTTCTGGGTGGAAGTGCAAACGTTCTCAATGCTCCTTCCAAGCATATGGACCAATTAGGGGTGTGTGGGCTCCCACATACCGAATCCCACCAGGTCCATGGAGAGGATGCATGTGGAATTGGGTAATTTACCGAGACATTAAACTACTGCCGATGCCCTGGTGGACTTGGCAACCGCACAGAGAAAACTAAGGCAGATTGTTCCCTCCAGCTTGATCGCAAATTGCGTAACAGGCCTGACAATTTTTGAGCTTGTGAGGCCCGAAGGG
>NW_020707165.1:0-2557 GCF_002925995.2 Terrapene triunguis
TATTTTTTATGCTGCTGATGTAACTTATTACCAATTCCAGATGCAGTCACATTGGCTTGATACATGCTTCTTCCTGCTCGCTGTGGGTTCAGTACAGCAAGGTGGTGAGGATGTAGGGATATTAAAGAAGGTACTAACAGTGATTCCCCCAAGTGACAGTGACCCCCTCATAATTTGTCCCCCACACTTTAAAATCCAGTTTCACCAAGTACAAAAATCTCTTGGGTCTTCTGTTAAAACTTGTAAGCTATTGTCTGTAAAAACCATTGATTAGATCTATCCTGTGAAAAATACTTTACTACTATGTAAAACTTACAAACAAGTTAACTGACTTTGTTCTTAAAGTAATTGATACAATGTAAACAAACACTGTAAGCTGTTAAGTGACTTTCACTTCATTCAAGGGCTCCTAGGACAGACCCCCCCACCCTCTGTGATTAAAGGGCCGGGAGTCTCAAATGAATTAGCACACACTCTGAAAGTGGTGGAGACAGTAAATTAAAATATGGTTAAGGTATGGAATGCATGCTGATGAATGCTTGATATACATGGATGGTTAGGGAGGTGCCAGCCTAGAAAGAAAGTATCCATCGGCCGAAGAATGTGTCAAGTGGATAACCAGAAACCCCCGGAGGGTAAACTGGGATCCACCCCATCACCTGGAAGGATGAGAAACACAAACTTTGGACAATGTGGAGCCACCAGGAATGTGCCACTTTGGACAGGAATGTGTGCCATCTGCTGATTGAGTCAGCAACAGCAGGATGAAACAGCTCCCATAAACTAACATAGGAATTAATTCCTATAAAAATGGACTCTAAAGACTGATGACTTTGAGTCTCTCTGCCAGCCTCCAGGAGCATCAGATGCATCTGACACAGACTCTGCTCCATCCTCATGACCAAGCTACCTGGCCAGTAACATGGCATGAGCAACTTCTAGGCTGGTAACTATAACACCTATACAGAACTTGAATGAATGATTGTGTGAATGAATCTTTCTCCCTCTCTATATATATGTATGTGTGTGTGTATAAGTAATAAGTAGTCAAACAACGTTGTTTACTTTTATCTTTTGCTTTATCATTATATTTACAATAAATGTGGCATCTTTGCCTTATCCCTCTTAATAAGATCCTGCTGGTTTTTATTTTATTGGTATAACAAGGACTCCTGTGGGTTGAGGACACCCCCAGCTCCCCAGGAACACTCAGCACCTGGAAGGACTCAGCCCTGCCCACCAAGCATTTAGAATGCCTTGGGGTACTTAATTATTGGCTGGGGTGACTGGAGACACTGTGAGCTTCACGGGCAGCCTAGTCATTGCTATTTTTGGAACGCTTGTTAAAAATGGCTGTGAACTCTTCACCTTTAGTTGCACGACGGCACAATGGACAAGCCAAAACCAGCAGCCGTCTCAGTGTTTCGCCTTTTCACGTGAAGCGTTATGGGCGTTTGTTGTGTGCTGGTTTGAAATTTCAATTAAGGTGGTTTTGGCTTCCCTGAAATTTCATGAGAAAATTGTTCCCCTTGATAGAAATGGTTGAAACTAAATCATCAGACCAAGGTGTTCATAGAGGCTTTTGATCTCCTACACCATTTTCCCGACTAGGTGTCATTAATTTGATTAGCTTCAGTGAACAAGAGGTGCCTGCAGGATTTTAAGGTTAAATATAGCAGAAAAGAGAACAAAGGTAGGTCAATGCTTAATTAGCATCTTTCTGTTAGGTCAATGTAGGAAGCCTTTGCACTCTCTTTAGAAGAGGGGTTATTATTCTTAAATTCACAGGAAATAACCAAGGAACCACTTTTATGCTAGAACACTTAGGTCTATTTTTATTTTCAAATCTGTCAGATATAGTATGGCAGACAAGCCCACTTCTCAGCAGGAAAACTTTAACCAAGCCCAGCCGGTCAGAAGGGTATTTACTAGTATGGAAAACAAGGGCAGTGCCATCGGGTCAGTCATATCAATTTTCTACATATGAAATGACGTCAGCAGAACACCACTGTAACCACTGTCTGACCTCCTTGGTAAAATGCTTTGAGATCTCCTGCCGCAAAGAGCTTTAGAAGAGCTAATCCTTTATTATTTTTATCATCATTAACGCTTTCACTGAGAGAAGAAGGATCACCTGTGGTTAAGGCTGTGGGCTAGGACTCAGGATACTGGGGTGCAATTCCTGGCTCTTTCTGAGTGACCTTGGGCAAGTCACTTAATCTCTGTACCTTGGTTCTCCATCTGTAAAATGAGGATAACAATCCTTCCTTTGTGCTTCGGCTGAACACTCTATGAGGCAGGAATGGCCTTTTACTCTATGTATTGACAGCATCCAGCACAACAGAGGCCCAACTGTGATTGAAGCGTCTAGCTGCTCAATATTTCCAACCAATATTTTCCCATGATGCTACTGAGAAAGGAAAACCAACAACAACCTGAGCCCTACAGAAATCTGCTTCTCAAGTCATTTTTTTCATAACAGCTTCAAATTTAAGATTGGAGGATGTTTCTGTGTAGCTCTGCAATGTGTGTAGCCCAGGGTCTGGGGCAAGACTGA
>NW_020707166.1:0-1459 GCF_002925995.2 Terrapene triunguis
TGCTTCTTCCTGCTCGCTGTGGGTTCAGTACAGCAAGGTGGTGAGGACTCCTGTGGGTTGAGGACACCCCCAGCTCCTCAGGAACACTAAGCACCTGGAAGGACTCAGCCCTGCCCACCAAGCATTTAGAATGCCTTGGGGTACTTAATTATTGCCTGGGGTGACTGGAGACACTGTGAGCTTCACGGGCAGCCTAGTCATTGCTGTTTTTGGAACGCTTGTTAAAAATGGCTGCGAACTCTTCACCTTTAGTTGCACGACGGCACAATGGACAAGCCAAAACCAGCAGCCGTCTCAGTGTTTCACCTTTTCATGTGAAGCGTTATGGGCGTTTGTTGTGTGCTGGTTTGAAATTTCAATTAGGGTGGTTTTGGCTTCCCTGAAATTTCATGAGAAAATTGTTCCCCTTGATAGAAATGGTTGAAACTAAATCATCAGACCAAGGTGTTCATAGAGGCTTTTGATCTCCTACACCATTTTCCTGACTAGATGTCATTAATTTGATTAGCTTCAGTGAACAAGAGGTGCCTGGAGGATTTTAAGGTTAAATTTAGCAGAAAAGAAAACAAAGGTAGGTCAATGCTTAATTAGCATCTTTCTGTTAGGTCAATGTAGGAAGCCTTTGCACTCTCTTTAGAAGAGTGGTTATTATTCTTACATTCACAGGAAATAACCAAGGAACCACTTTTATGCTAGAACACTTAGGTCTATTTTTATTTTCAAATCTGTCAGATATAGTATGGCAGACAAGCCCACTTCTCAGCAGGAAAACTTTAACCAAGCCCAGCTGGTCAGAAGGGTATTTACTAGTATGGAAAACAAGGGCAGTGCCATCGGGTCAGTCATATCAATTTTCTACATATGAAACGACGTCAGCAGAACACCACTGTAACCACTGTCTGACCTCCTTGGTAAAATGCTTTGAGATCTCCTGCCGCAAAGAGCTTTATAAGAGCTAATCCTTTATTATTTTTATCATCATTAACGCTTTCACTGAGAGAAGAAGGATCACCTGTGGTTAAGGCTGTGGGCTAGGACTCAGGATACTGGGGTGCAATTCCTGGCTCCTTCTGAGTGACCTTGGGCAAGTCACTTAATCTCTGTACCTTGGTTCTCCATCTGTAAAATGAGGATAACAATCCTTCCTTTGTGCTTTGGCTGAACACTCTATGAGGCAGGAATGGCCTTTTACTCTATGCATCCATAGAGTATCCATACAGCATCCAGCACAACAGAGGCCCAACTGTGATTGAAGCGTCTAGCTGCTCAATATTTCCAACCAATATTTTCCCATGATGCTACTGAGAAAGGAAAACCAACAACAACCTGAGCCCTACAGAAATCTGCTTCTCAAGTCATTTTTTTCATAACAGCTTCAAATTTAAGACTGGAGGATGTTTCTGTGATAAAAGTGTGTAGCTCTGCAATGTGTGTAGCCCAGGGTCTGGGGCAAGACTGA
>NW_020707167.1:0-5935 GCF_002925995.2 Terrapene triunguis
TGTCATAACTATAAAGGGAAGGGTAACAGCTCTCTGTGTACAGAGACTCCAAATCCTTTTACCTGTAAAGGGTTAAGAGGCTCGGGTAACCTGGCTGACACCTGACCCGAAGGACCAATAAGGGGGCAAGATACTTTCAAATCTTGGGGGGGGGAAAGGCTTTTGTGTGTGCTCTTTGTTTTAAGGGGTGGTTCGCTCTTGGGACTGAGAGGGACCAGACATCAATCCAGGTTCTCCCCATCTTTCTAAACAAGTCTCTCCTATTTCAAACTTGTAAGTAAAAAGACAGGCAAGGCGTCTTAGATTTACTTTGTTTTCTCAACTTGTAAATGTACCTTTTACCAGACTGTTTATCTTTGTTTTGCTGTACTTTGAACCTAAGACAGAGGGGGGTCCTCTGAGCTCTTTAAGTTTGATTACCCTGTAAAGCTATTTTCCATACTGATTTTACAGAGATGATTTTTACCTTTTTCTTTAATTAAAAGCCTTCTTTTTTAAGAACCAGATTGATTTCTCCTTGTTTTAAGATCCAAGGGGGTTTGGATCTGTGTTCACCAGGGAATTGGTGAAAGGTTTCTCAAGGCTTCCCAGGGAGGGAGTTCTTGTGATGGTGGCAGCGGACCAAAGCTAAGCTGGTAGATAAGCTTAGGAGTCCTCATGCAGGCCCCCACTCTTGTACCCTAAAGTTCAAAGTGGGGATACAGCCTTGACATGGTGGCACAGCGGTGGAGATCGTTTTAGACCCAAAAGCCAGTAAGAGATTTTTTTTTTCCTTCTAGCTGCTTGGAAAGCAGAGCTGAAGGTAGATGCATATCTTATCTCTCCTTGCCTGAAGGCAGAGGTGTTAAGTTTTTTTTAACGAGGTCCTTTGTTAAGAGAAGGGTTCAAAGGGAGCAAACTTTGAACTGGTAAAGGTAATTTACAGGCTGAATTGTTTTTTTTTCTTTTTACATCCTCGGGAGTAGCTTGTTAGAAAGTCTCTGTTAACTCAGCAGCAGCCAGAGCTAAGTACATCCCAGTTTCAGTCAACTGCAGAGGGTGTGACCCAGCACAAGAAAACAGGAAAATGACTACCAAAGAAGTAGCTAACAAAATAGAACTGGCCAGACTAGAAGCAGAAGAAAATGAGAGAAAACATCAGAGACTGCTTGAAATTAAAAAACTCGAGAAAGAAGCTGAAGAGGAGGCCCATAAAAGAGAAGAAAAAGCCAAACAGGAGGCCCATGAAAGAGAAGAGAAAGCCAAACAGGAGGCCCATGAAAGAGAAGAAAAAGCCAAACAGGAGGCCCATAAAAGAGAGATGGAGCTGAAAGAAAAAGAGATGGAACTGGAAGCAGCAAGGACTAGGCAGGGTGCATCAGACACAACTCCTCTCCAGGTACCACTTCCCATCCCAGGAAATTCCCTACCTACAAGGCAGGCGATGATACTGAGGCCTTCTTAGAAAATTTTGAAAGGGCCTGCCTTGGATACAGCATCCCTCCACCCCAGTACATGGTAGAGCTGAGACCGCAGCTCAGTGGACCCTTAGCAGAGGTGGCGGCTGAAATGCCTAAGGAACACATGAACAGTTATGAACTTTTTAAAAACAAGGCCAGACTCAGAATGGGGCTAACACCCGAGCATGCCCGTCGGCGGTTCAGAGCCCTAAGGTGGAAACCAGATGTGTCATTTACCCGGCATGCCTACCACATTGACAAAAATTGTGATGCCTGGGTATCAGGAGCAAATGTTAAATCTCTGGAAGATCTGCTTTCCCTAGTAAAAATGGAGCAGTTTTTAGAGGGTGTTCCTGAGGAAATAGAAAGGTACATCCTAGATAGGAAGCCCAAAACTGTAACCGAGGCGGGGGAGATTGGAGCCAAATGGGTGGAGGTGACAGAAAAGAAAAAAGCTAGTAGCAGTTGGAGCGAATATCAGAAGGGGCAAGCCGAAACAAAACCTTATCACCGGGGACAACCCAAGGCCCCACCCACCTCCCAAGGGAAACCCCAGACGCCTTCTCACCCCACCCCACCAGTCTCCACCAACCAACATCGCCCCGGTGATACCTTAACAGGGCGATGTTTTAAATGTAATGAACTGGGGCATATAAAGGCTCACTGCCCCAAGAACCCCAACCGATTACAGTTCATTACACCCCAGTCACACCAAAGATCCCCAGACCCAGATGCCTCTCTCATACCCTCGGAGCGAAGGGAAACCTTGAGAGTGGGCGGAAAGAAGGTTATCGCTTGGAGGGATACTGGGACACAAGTGTCAACTATCCACCAATCCCTAGTGGACCCCAAACTCATCAACCTGGAGGCTACAGTGACAATGCAACCCTTCGTGTCACAGTCTGTAACCTTGCCTACAGCCCAGTTGCATGTCCAGTACAAGGGCTGGGCAGGAATGTGGACTTTTGCAGTCTATGACAATTATCCCATCCCCATGCTGCTGGGGGAAGACTTGGCCAACCATGTGAAGCTAGCCAAGAGGGTGGGAATAGTCACCCGCAGCCAGGCTAAGCAAGCTTTCACCCCCATCCCTGTTCCTGAGCCGTCCACCAGAGCCCCGTCTGTGTTACCGGAGACCCAAACACAGGTGGTGGAACCGGATCCCCTGCCAACGACTGCAACAGCCGTAGTGGATCCAATCCCAGAGACCCAGCCAAAGCCAGTCCCAGAACCGGAACTGGCAACGCAACCAGCACCAGAACCATTGCCAGCACTGAGTCCAGCGCTTGCAACCCCGTCTACAACTCCAATGCCAGAGGGCACCAGCGAGCCTGAACTGGCGGAAGCAGCAGATAGCCCTACCCAAGAGGCTCAGCCAGAGCCTGAAATACCACATAGTGCACCAGAGGACAGCGGTTCACAGACAATGGTAACAGACCCAGCACCTGCATCGCTTCCAGAGGGACCAAGCCCCAGTCCACAGTCCAAGGAGGAACTGATGTCTCCAGCATCAAGGGAACAGTTCCAGGCTGAGCAGGAAGCAGATGACAGCCTTCAGAAAGCTTGGGCAGCGGCGCGGAGCACCCCACCGCCTCTCAGCTCTTCTAACCGATCCCGGTTTGTTGTAGAACAAGGACTGTTATACAAGGAGACTCTTTCTGGTGGACACCAGGAAGACTGGCATCCTCAAAGACAGTTGGTGATTCCCACTAAGTATCGGGTAAAGCTCTTGAGCTTAGCCCATGATCATCCCAGTGGCCATTCTGGGGTGAACAGAACCAAAGACCGGTTGGGGAAGTCCTTCCACTGGGAGGGAATGGGCAAGGATGTTGCTAATTATGTGTGGTCTTGTGAGGTGTGCCAACGAGTGGGAAAGCCCCAAGACCAGGTTAAAGCCCCTCTCCAGCCACTACCCATAATTGAGGTCCCATTTCAGCGAGTAGCTGTGGATATTCTGGGTCCTTTCCCAAAGAAGACACCCAGAGGAAAGCAGTACGTACTGACTTTCATGGATTTTGCTACCCGATGGCCGGAAGCTGTACCCTTAAGCAACACCAAGGCTAACAGTGTGTGCCAGGCATTAGCAGACATTTTTGCCAAGGTAGGTTGGCCCTCCGACATCCTTACAGATTCGGGAACTAATTTCCTGGCAGGGAACATGAAAAACCTGTGGGAAGCTCATGGGGTGAATCACTTGGTTGCCACCCCTCATCACCATCAAACCAATGGTCTGGTGGAGAGGTTTAATGGAACTTTGGGGGCCATGATACGTAAATTCATAAATGAACACTCCAATGATTGGGACCTAGTGTTGCAGCAGTTGCTTTTTGCCTACAGGGCTGTACTACATCCCAGTTTAGGGTTTTCACCATTTGAACTTGTGTATGGCCGCGAGGTTAAGGGGCCATTACAGTTGGTGAAGCAGCAATGGGAGGGGTTTACGCCTTCTCCAGGAACTAACATTCTAGACTTTGTAAGCAACCTACAAAACACCCTCCGACACTCTTTAGCCCTTGCTAAAGAAAACCTAAAGGATGCTCAGGAAGAGCAAAAGGCCTGGTATGATAAACATTCCAGAGAACGGTCCTTCAAAGTAGGAGACCAAGTCATGGTCTTAAAGGCGCTCCAGGCCCATAAAATGGAAGCGTCATGGGAAGGACCATTCACGGTCCAGGAGCGCCTAGGAGCTGTTAACTATCTCATAGCCTCCCCCACCTCCAACATAAAGCCTAAGGTATACCATGTTAATTCTCTTAAGCCCTTTTATTCCAGAGAATTAAACGTTTGCCAGTTTACAGCCCAGGAAACAGATGACGCGGAGTGGCCTGCAGGTGTCTACTACGAAGGAAAAAGGAATGGTGGCGTGGAAGAGGTGAACCTCTCCACGACCCTGGGACGTCTGCAGCGACAGCAGATCAAGGAGCTGTGCACAAGCTTTGCACCGATTTTCTCAGCCACTCCAGGACGGACCGAACGGGCATACCACTCCATTGACACAAGTAATGCTCACCCAATTAGAACCCCACCCTGCCGGGAGTCACCTCATGCCCAAGCTGCTATACAAAGGGAGATCCAGGACATGCTACAGATGGGTATAATCCGCCCCTCTACCAGTGCATGGGCATCTCCAGTGGTTCTAGTTCCCAAACCAGATGGGGAAATACGCTTTTGCGTGGACTACCGTAAGCTAAATGTGGTAACTCGTCCTGACAACTATCCAATGCCACGCACAGATGAGCTATTGGAGAAATTGGGACATGCCCAATTCATCTCTACTTTAGACTTAACCAAGGGGTACTGGCAAGTACCACTAGATGAACCCGCTAAGGAAAGGTCCGCCTTCGTCACCCAGGCAGGGGTGTATGAATTCAATGTACTCCCTTTCGGGTTGCGAAATGCACCCGCCACCTTCCAAAGACTTGTAGATGGTCTCCTAGCGGGATTGGGAGAATCTGCAGTTGCCTACCTCGATGATGTGGCCATTTTTTCTGATTCATGGACAGAACACCTGGAGCACCTGGGAAAAGTCTTCGAGCGCATCCGACAGGCAGGACTAACTGTTAAGGCTAAAAAGTGTCAAATAGGCCAAAACAGAGTGACGTACCTGGGGCACCAGGTGGGTCAAGGAACTATAAATCCCCTACAGGCCAAAGTGGATGCTATCCAAAAGTGGCCGGTTCCAAAGTCAAAGAAACAGGTCCAATCCTTCTTAGGCTTGGCCGGATATTATAGGCGATTTGTACCACACTACAGCCAAATCGCCGCCCCGCTGACAGACCTAACCAGAAAGAAACAGCCAAATGCAGTTCAGTGGACTGATAAGTGTCAAAAGGCCTTTAACCAGCTTAAGGCAACACTCATGTCTGACCCTGTGCTAAGGGCCCCAGACTTTGACAAACCGTTCCTAGTAACCACAGATGCGTCCGAGCGAGGCGTGGGAGCAGTTTTAATGCAGGAAGGACCAGATCAAGAATTCCATCCTGTCGTGTTTCTCAGCAAAAAACTGTCTGAGAGGGAAAACCACTGGTCAATCAGCGAAAAGGAATGCTACGCCATTGTGTACGCGCTGGAAAAGCTACGCCCATATGTTTGGGGACGGCGTTTCCAACTACAAACAGACCATGCTGCGCTACAGTGGCTTCATACCGCCAAGGGAAATAACAAAAAACTTCTTCGGTGGAGTTTAGCTCTCCAAGATTTTGATTTTGAAATACAACATATTTCAGGAGCTTCTAACAAAGTGGCTGATGCACTCTCCTGGGAAAGTTTCCCAGAGTTAACTGGTTAACAATTGTTCTTGGAATGAAACATATTGTTAGTTTTTATATAATCAGTAGTATGTCTAAAGATACATGTGTCTTATTAACTCTGTTTTCTCCTAGAACTCCAGGAAGAAATCACAGCCAGTGTGGAACCGAACGTCCAACACTATCTGTGATTTGGGGGGCGTGTCATAACTATAAAGGGAAGGGTAACAGCTCTCTGTGTACAGAGAC
>NW_020707168.1:0-2686 GCF_002925995.2 Terrapene triunguis
AGGTCTCTTATTTTTAAGTCTACTTCTCCAAGTACTGTGCACCATTTGGGCAAATAAATCATACTTTGTTTGGGAGAAACTTCTTCTTTGTCACTGCATTCTCTAACTGTCCACAGGCCTCCAAACAAGAACTTTGGCAGGGCCAAACAGTTGTATCTGCTATTTAGCACTGTTGGTATCCAGGGAGGTGTAATCTGGAGACCCAGTCAGAGAGTGGTTGGATAGTGAGATCCCACCCTGAAGAGCAGAGAAGGCATTAGCCTGCTACTTAAAAAGAGTACACTTGAGGGACTGGAAAAGGGTCACAGAGGGGGCACTGTCAGAGACAGGATGCTGGACTAGATGGACCACTGGTCTGATATTGTATTGCAATTCTGTGTCAATGATCCCCTGGCAGTTAATAGTATTTCAGCTGTCCCCCACCTCCAAGGACTTAATGGTGCTTCTATGGCAGTAATTTCTACTCTGTGATGTGTGCCCTCTCAAATGAAGGGACACAGGCACTATTGTAGGACAGTTCCTGAGACAAGTCAGAAAGGATAGGAATCTGGGGAGTCATGCAGAAGAGCAGGCTCAAAGGTCTGTAGGGTTACGGCTTGACTGGTATATAGATGTCCTCTTCCATGACATGAGCATAAGCCAGAATTTGCACAAGGTAAATCTCATGGAGCTTTATGGGTTCTCTTTCCCCTGAATGTGAGTTTTAAATGAGAACATTCAATATGGACTAAAATAAGAATCTTTTATTAATAGGGGAGATGTCATGCATGCAGAATCCCACCTTAAAACAAGGCCTCCATCCCTACCAAACTATTCCTGGAGCTGGGTAATATAGACTGCATCTGGGTGCATAGCTTTGCAAACTAAACCAGATCTAGTCCTTATAAATGGGTAATACTTTTGAGACACACAGAAATCCTCTTAATGTAGTCCAAGATTGAATTTGATCCCCTTCCTATTAATCTAAGTCATTCTGTACACAGATGAAAGCACACACACCCTACCCCAAAGAGAAGGTTGTTTTGAATTTTGGAGGAGAGCTATTTAACTTAGCTTGTTCCACACAGCAAAATTGCTCACCTTTCTTTCCCATTAGCTAAGATTTATTTCACTTCTGTAGCAGACATGTTATAATGTGAGTGACAGAGACTACCAATTTACAGATGGATGGCATGAAAGGAGACACTTAGAAAGTATAAGGTAGGTAGCTAATGAAAACATTTTATATTGTCATATTAATTTTAAGTGGTGAGCTCGAATATGTGTTTATCCTTAAAGGAAATCAATAGAGGAGAAAGTGGATCATGTTGCACTGCCTGTTGACACAGCATAAAATGTACAACCACGGTCTGTGAACTGATTTCCAAGCAAAACAGTCATGGCTGTTAAACACTGAGTCAAATCTCTCCAACCAAGATTTTTAAAAGTAGATGTCAATGTTAGGCTTTTAAGTCCATATGTAGGCACCTAAACAAGCTTTGTCTAGTGGATTTTTTAAAGTGCTGAGCATCCAGCATCTCCCGTTTGTCACATTTACATTAAAAAAAAAAAGCAGGCCATTTTTAGGTGCCTGAGTATGTATTCAAATGTCTAATTTAGCCATCCAGCTTTGCAAATTGTGGCCCAAATCCCAAGAGCTATATACACAGAAAACCAAGGGCAAGAAAGGAGGATAGAGACAGAAGACAGAGACAGACAGAGACAGAGACAGAACTATCTTTGGAGGAAGATACATGATTCACACAGGACCATACAAGCACTGGTGAAATATAAGGCTTTGAATCCTGTAAAAATCTATAGTATGTAACCACAAGCTTTATCCTGGCTTGCTAGGCTTCTGCACAGTATCTAGTTTAGTCGTGTGTTACTCTTTCACTTTTAATTACTTTGATTTTTCACTTCAGATTCTATTTCAAATAAACTCATATGCCATGGTAGTGAAATCACTGGGGATCTGCATCGATAGAGGAGAACTGAGTTACCAAAAATACACTTGAACAAAGCTGCTGGATGAGAATCAAGATTCTTGAGTTCTATTCATGGTGCTACCACTGAAATAAAGTGTGACCATTGAGAATTCAGTATCAGGGGATAGCTGTGTCAGTCTGTATCCACAAAAAAAAGAAGTTTCAGAGTAGCAACCGTGTTAGTCTGTATCCGCAAAAAGAACAGGAGTACTTGTGGTACCTTGAGCCCACGAAAGCTTATGCTCAAATAAATTTGTTAGTCTCGAAAGTGCCACAAGTACTCCTGTTCTTTTTTTAAAAAAAAAAAGGAGTCCGGTGACACCTTACCCACGAAAACTTATGCCCAAATAAATCTGTTAGTCTTTAAGGTGCCACTGGACTCCTTGTTGTTTTTATTGAGAATTCAGTTACCATTGTGCCTCCATCTAAAAATATGTAGTGCAATTAAATATGTAATAACAGTTTAAACCCACCTAGAGTTAACTAAAAGGATTATGACATTAAAAGTAGATGTCGTGGCCAAGACCAATGGATATTTATTTCATTTATTTTTTTGTTATGATGTGTGATGGAATTTATGGAAATAGGGAGAAGGGTGAATTTTAAATCAGACTCAGGATTTAAAGCAAATTAAACTCACCTCTGGAAGTGAGAGCAAAATAAAGCAATGGAACACTATTATGTGTAGTTAATTACTAACAAAAGGAGCAGAGTGAAGA
>NW_020707169.1:0-4841 GCF_002925995.2 Terrapene triunguis
TGCAAATATTTGTAATAAAAAATAAATATGAAGTGAGCACTGTACACTTTATATTCTGTGTTGTAATTGAAATCAATATATTTGAAAATGTAGAAAACATCCACAAATATTTAAATAAATGGTATTCTATTATTGCTTAACAGCACAATTAAGCGCGATTTGTGTTTTTTTTAGTTGCTTGACGGCCCTAATTAAAACTGCTTTCTTAATTGCTATAACATCAGCCAGAGGAGTGAGTCACGTGCCCTAATGGCAGATTTGCGTTCAGTATATTTCACAAAGACAAAGTGGAGTTTTTCACCCTAACCCTAGAGTCTTACCCAAAGTAGTAGTAGTAGGTGGTGTGTTGTGTGGTTTGTTTGTTTCCACTTTAATGCACAAATTTATAGTCTTCCCTCGACCACACATCAATAAAGGTGAATGAAAGTTACACGCTCTCAACACTAAGGGTTTGCTTACACAGAGACTGTCTATGGCTAGCTGGTGCCTAAATCAACAGCACTCTAGCCTGCTGCACGCTAACTGGCCATGAAGACCCTGCTCCTGTACACTAAAAGTCATATGGTGTGCTTTGCTGTGCTGTAACAGCAGTATGTCAAAGCACACGATAGAACTTGTAGTGTACAGAGCAGGGTCTTTATGGCTAGTTAGTGTGCAGCAGGCTAGAGTGTTGTAGATTTAAGCACCTCCTGGCTGCACGCTAAGGCTCCCTACAGAGAAGCCCTAAGAGGACCCTAGTGTACTATCTAAACAGGGCTAAGGAATTTCACAGGTCTCCCATCTTCTTTTTTAGGATCACCTTTATGATTGTTTAATCCACCTAAGGTGGTAATGATTGTGAAGTGATAGGCAGACAATGTATAGAAGAAAGTTATAAACTAGATGTCATTTTGGTCCTTGCTATGATTAAGTCATATTCTACTATGTCTATCTCCATTGCATGCTTTAAACATGTTCCATTCACAGCAACCTGTTGGACTGCCACTTTGAGCTCTGTATATATACTTACAAAACACAATGCTTTAGAATCTTGGGTCCAGAACAAATGCCGTTTGATAGGGCAGTACTTCAACCCTTATTGAAGTAGGACCCTGAGTTCTACCCTCAGCTGATGAGGTATTGCTTGCCAATCTGACCCGTGAGTGGGGAATATGCAGAAGACTCTGAAAGAAGACATTAAAGTTACTTACTTATAGCAGAGTCCAAGATGGATTCTGCCTATTCACATGCCTCACCTACCTTCTCCTTTTCCTCGGGTTCTTTTGAGCTCATGATTTTGAAGAGGTGGTGGAAGGAACTGAGATGGCATGTAGAGCCATGCCCCCTTTGATATTTGCCCTTGGAAGGCTGAGGGAAAAGTAGGATAGGTATGTGAATGCGGTAACTGGTACTGCTAGAAGAAGGTTCCACCATCTGAGCTGCACTTGCTGGCACATCCCATGAGTATGAATATACAAAATCCCTTTTGAAGAGGGCAAGTTAGAAGTAAGCAAGCTTCATGTTGTGCCTAGAACTACTGCAAAGCTGTAATCAGTCTTGTTATTTTCTCTTTTCCTAAGCATCGGAATTTATTTAGTCTCTTAAACAAAACATATAATCTTGAGCAGTGTGGGAGCTTTTTTGAGGGGGAGGGGGCTTTGAGTGTCTAAAACACTTCTACAAAATCTGACTAACTTCACACCTTAATTTATTGTTAAGGTTGCAAAAATGCATCTGCATTCAGCACAAAAAACCTACATAATTTCCTCAGAGTTGCTTTAACACACTTCACTATCATAATACATTCAAAAGGGATACATCATCCACCAGTTTTACATATACATTGCATAACTATCAAATTAGAGTTGTGGCTAATACTGCGTGAGCAGTAGTAGCATTAATGTAGACATCCTGTTGCTGTCTTCAATTTCACTATGCTAAAGTTTTACTCATTCTCCTTGTTAATGAGTACCATTTGTTACATTAACTGCTTTAGCAAAGCTGGTGGAATGGGAGTGGTCTGCTAATCTGTGTGGGGCACAAAATGTAGATCCTCCATGAATAGTGCCTTTGAAATTTTTATTTCTCAAACCTCTAAAAAGTACACATTCCCTTGAAAGATCTAAAATCCAGAGGACCTTTCCCTGACAAATCATATACATTTTAAAATAAATCATATTTTTGGATCTCAAATGTTTGACAGTGTCTCCTTAAAATTACAGTTGAAATATATCAGCATAAAAATTTGCACTGGCAGTGTTCTGACTTTATTCCCTATGTGTTTGGAAGACAAATTTCTCTTTCTTCAGACTGCTGTGTGGCTTTCATTAATAAATTCAACTGAAACCAGTGCATAATACAGTACACACATCTATTTCTCATTTATTTTAGAGTTGGGTGAAATTTGTCTTTAATTCTGTTTCTCTTGCAGAGAAACATCTATGTGGAAGATCTGATCGAAGAGGTGGTTGTTAATCCAGAGCAAGTCATGGAATGGCTCAGGAAAGGAGAAAGTAGGATGATTAGCCTCTCCATTGTTGATGCAATTTTAAAACACATGACCACTCCTAAATTTAATACATGGCTAAAACTAGAATCTCATAAAAGCTATTATTTTAGTTTCTCAGTTAGACTACCTTTGCTTACAATCTTAATATTGTCTGACGCATATGGGATTTTGGATAACAAATACTTTATTTTGACAGAAAAACGACACTATGGAGAAACAAAAATGAATGAACACAGCAGCCGTTCTCACACCATTTTCAGAATGGTAGGTGTCTGTATAGTAATTTTTTTTGTTATTAACTGAAAAGATGTGCAATAATCTTATGAGGCTTTCTTCTTTTAGATTATAGAAAGTAGGGAAAATGACCCTGCCAACACGAACTGTGATGGAGCAGTAATGGTATCTCATCTGGTAAGTTATGTTTGAAAAAGGTTGTCCGGTACTAGGTAGGCATTAATGTGGAAACTTATAATTTTAAAAAGAGCTAAAATATTGGACACCACTAAAATGAAATCCTAAAATCAGAGATTCTCTCCCAACATATTGAGAATGAAACGCTCTGAATGGAAAAACTTGTGTGAAGGAGAAATATTGATCTGTTTTAAGACTATATAACAATATATATGTAAAAGTCTACTAGATATTGTGCAGAGGCTGTGATGCAAAGTGTCCCCGAAGGTAGTTTACCCACTGCTTGGGATTTCCTTAGGGGGAGGGAAAAACCCCTAAGGGGCTTAGAACTCCTACATAACCTCTTCTGGCTGCAGGGACAGAAAGGGGTATGACATGGGGAAAAAGGGAAAATCTGGTTGAACACCACAGTTGCCATAATTCTTCATAAGAACCTCTGTCAGTTGGTGCAAGATAGAGCAGCTTTCAGGAGCCAGGTGGCCTCAGGACTAGAGGAACATAATGGTGGCTTGCAGCCAGTCTTGCTGACAGATTCAGTAGCTGCTGGCTGTGATCTCTTTTCCTCTTTGTTTGATGGATTGATATTAGCAGTATGGCAGGGATTCAAAGGAGGGAATGAATGTTTGGTCTATAGGTCTGTATTTGGGACTCTGGGAACTAGATTCTGTGCGCAATTCCTATTTAAATCCTCTCTGACATCTTGACAAACTACTGCCTACTCTCTACTTTCTGGTGAACTGGTTAACAGGGAGGTAGTCACTAGTCATTTCTAATTTCTCCAGTATCAAACTTCTTTGACTATTTGCATCTTGATCAGACTAATCTTATCAGTAGTGGGCTATCTTCTTTCAAAGCACTGGATCTGTCAGCAGCCTTTGATATGTGATGATTATTGGTGGCTGGGTTGTACTCTTTGGAGTTCGGTCAAGTATATCCTCAGTTTTTGAGCTGTCTCCTGAAAGCGGAGGCCTATAAAGGTGATGGCTGGTTGCTAGGCATCAACCAAATCACCATCAAATGATACTGCAAGCTCATAATCCCTGTTACCTACCAGTTGCACCACATACAGGTATAAGGGATTATGAAAAAAATATTGGTATTTTGGTACTTGACTTTTTCCATTGACCTCTTAGATTGGATGGGGGGAGAACAGTTGGTGTAGGTTCAATTAGGATGAGGATGATGGTAATGCTTATTTATTAATGGAAACTGAGGACCTGGCAGATTGTTTATGCACTTCTGTTATTCAGGGTGAAGAGGGGGAGACGACTGCTTGTGAGACAAACTTGTGTTTAATGGGAATTTATATGTATATTGAAGAGAACATACTTTAAAAATTGCAATGCAAGTTTACTAATAGTGATCGCAATATTGGTAATGGAGTCTACATTGATATTTTAAAGCCATTTTCGCCATGCAACTTAGAAAAATACTGGCCTCACTGTGTAGTTAGTATATTACTATAGAAATGTCAAAGGCTTAACTGAACTTGGATTGAAATTCTTAGCATAGATTTAGCGTTGACAGCATTTTAAACTGACTTACCTGCATACTGTGCCTCATGAAATCTTTAATGAATTTGCAGAACTTGGTAGATCTGGCAGGCAGTGAAAGAGCTAGCCAAACAGGATCAGAAGGTAGGTACAGGGGTGGCATGTTTCTATAATTTTTGGTGGTCTCCAGAATGGATCCAAGTCCCCTCACCCCCACAGAAACCTGCCTAAGCCTCTGGGAGACAGTTTGGGTGCGGAACGGGATTTGGGGTACAGGCTCTGGGAGGAAGTTTGGATGCGGGTTCTGGAATGGAGTTTGGGTGCTAAGTGCAGGCTCTGGGCTGGAGATGCAGGAGCAGGGTGCAGACTCCGCAAGGCCAGAGGGGGGCCGGCCCGCCGATGGCCGCAAGGCCAGAGGGGGGCCGGCCCGCCGATGGCCGCAAGGCCAG
>NW_020707170.1:0-4870 GCF_002925995.2 Terrapene triunguis
TTCTTTTGTTTTTTACACTGCAAATATTTGTAATAAAAAATAAATATGAAGTGAGCACTGTACACTTTATATTCTGTGTTGTAATTGAAATCAATATATTTGAAAATGTAGAAAACATCCACAAATATTTAAATAAATGGTATTCTATTATTGCTTAACAGCACAATTAAGCGCGATTTGTGTTTTTTTTAGTTGCTTGACGGCCCTAATTAAAACTGCTTTCTTAATTGCTATAACATCAGCCAGAGGAGTGAGTCACGTGCCCTAATGGCAGATTTGCGTTCAGTATATTTCACAAAGACAAAGTGGAGTTTTTCACCCTAACCCTAGAGTCTTACCCAAAGTAGTAGTAGTAGGTGGTGTGTTGTGTGGTTTGTTTGTTTCCACTTTAATGCACAAATTTATAGTCTTCCCTCGACCACACATCAATAAAGGTGAATGAAAGTTACACGCTCTCAACACTAAGGGTTTGCTTACACAGAGACTGTCTATGGCTAGCTGGTGCCTAAATCAACAGCACTCTAGCCTGCTGCACGCTAACTGGCCATGAAGACCCTGCTCCTGTACACTAAAAGTCATATGGTGTGCTTTGCTGTGCTGTAACAGCAGTATGTCAAAGCACACTATAGAACTTGTAGTGTACAGAGCAGGGTCTTTATGGCTAGTTAGTGTGCAGCAGGCTAGAGTGTTGTAGATTTAAGCACCTCCTGGCTGCACGCTAAGGCTCCCTACAGAGAAGCCCTAAGAGGACCCTAGTGTACTATCTAAACAGGGCTAAGGAATTTCACAGGTCTCCCATCTTCTTTTTTAGGATCACCTTTATGATTGTTTAATCCACCTAAGGTGGTAATGATTGTGAAGTGATAGGCAGACAATGTATAGAAGAAAGTTATAAACTAGATGTCATTTTGGTCCTTGCTATGATTAAGTCATATTCTACTATGTCTATCTCCATTGCATGCTTTAAACATGTTCCATTCACAGCAACCTGTTGGACTGCCACTTTGAGCTCTGTATATATACTTACAAAACACAATGCTTTAGAATCTTGGGTCCAGAACAAATGCCGTTTGATAGGGCAGTACTTCAACCCTTATTGAAGTAGGACCCTGAGTTCTACCCTCAGCTGATGAGGTATTGCTTGCCAATCTGACCCGTGAGTGGGGAATATGCAGAAGACTCTGAAAGAAGACATTAAAGTTACTTACTTATAGCAGAGTCCAAGATGGATTCTGCCTATTCACATGCCTCACCTACCTTCTCCTTTTCCTCGGGTTCTTTTGAGCTCATGATTTTGAAGAGGTGGTGGAAGGAACTGAGATGGCATGTAGAGCCATGCCCCCTTTGATATTTGCCCTTGGAAGGCTGAGGGAAAAGTAGGATAGGTATGTGAATGCGGTAACTGGTACTGCTAGAAGAAGGTTCCACCATCTGAGCTGCACTTGCTGGCACATCCCATGAGTATGAATATACAAAATCCCTTTTGAAGAGGGCAAGTTAGAAGTAAGCAAGCTTCATGTTGTGCCTAGAACTACTGCAAAGCTGTAATCAGTCTTGTTATTTTCTCTTTTCCTAAGCATCGGAATTTATTTAGTCTCTTAAACAAAACATATAATCTTGAGCAGTGTGGGAGCTTTTTTGAGGGGGAGGGGGCTTTGAGTGTCTAAAACACTTCTACAAAATCTGACTAACTTCACACCTTAATTTATTGTTAAGGTTGCAAAAATGCATCTGCATTCAGCACAAAAAACCTACATAATTTCCTCAGAGTTGCTTTAACACACTTCACTATCATAATACATTCAAAAGGGATACATCATCCACCAGTTTTACATATACATTGCATAACTATCAAATTAGAGTTGTGGCTAATACTGCGTGAGCAGTAGTAGCATTAATGTAGACATCCTGTTGCTGTCTTCAATTTCACTATGCTAAAGTTTTACTCATTCTCCTTGTTAATGAGTACCATTTGTTACATTAACTGCTTTAGCAAAGCTGGTGGAATGGGAGTGGTCTGCTAATCTGTGTGGGGCACAAAATGTAGATCCTCCATGAATAGTGCCTTTGAAATTTTTATTTCTCAAACCTCTAAAAAGTACACATTCCCTTGAAAGATCTAAAATCCAGAGGACCTTTCCCTGACAAATCATATACATTTTAAAATAAATCATATTTTTGGATCTCAAATGTTTGACAGTGTCTCCTTAAAATTACAGTTGAAATATATCAGCATAAAAATTTGCACTGGCAGTGTTCTGACTTTATTCCCTATGTGTTTGGAAGACAAATTTCTCTTTCTTCAGACTGCTGTGTGGCTTTCATTAATAAATTCAACTGAAACCAGTGCATAATACAGTACACACATCTATTTCTCATTTATTTTAGAGTTGGGTGAAATTTGTCTTTAATTCTGTTTCTCTTGCAGAGAAACATCTATGTGGAAGATCTGATCGAAGAGGTGGTTGTTAATCCAGAGCAAGTCATGGAATGGCTCAGGAAAGGAGAAAGTAGGATGATTAGCCTCTCCATTGTTGATGCAATTTTAAAACACATGACCACTCCTAAATTTAATACATGGCTAAAACTAGAATCTCATAAAAGCTATTATTTTAGTTTCTCAGTTAGACTACCTTTGCTTACAATCTTAATATTGTCTGACGCATATGGGATTTTGGATAACAAATACTTTATTTTGACAGAAAAACGACACTATGGAGAAACAAAAATGAATGAACACAGCAGCCGTTCTCACACCATTTTCAGAATGGTAGGTGTCTGTATAGTAATTTTTTTTGTTATTAACTGAAAAGATGTGCAATAATCTTATGAGGCTTTCTTCTTTTAGATTATAGAAAGTAGGGAAAATGACCCTGCCAACACGAACTGTGATGGAGCAGTAATGGTATCTCATCTGGTAAGTTATGTTTGAAAAAGGTTGTCCGGTACTAGGTAGGCATTAATGTGGAAACTTACAATTTTAAAAAGAGCTAAAATATTGGACACCACTAAAATGAAATCCTAAAATCATAGATTCTCTCCCAACATATTGAGAATGAAACGCTCTGAATGGAAAAACTTGTGTGAAGGAGAAATATTGAACTATTTTAAGACTATATAAACAATATATATGTAAAAGTCTACTAGATATTGTGCAGAGGCTGTGATGCAAAGTGTCCCCGAAGGTAGTTTACCCACTGCTTGGGATTTCCTTAGGGGGAGGGAAAAACCCCTAAGGGGCTTAGAACTCCTACATAACCTCTTCTGGCTGCAGGGACAGAAAGGGGTATGACATGGGGAAAAAGGGAAAATCTGGTTGAACACCACAGTTGCCATAATTCTTCATAAGAACCTCTGTCAGTTGGTGCAAGATAGAGCAGCTTTCAGGAGCCAGGTGGCCTCAGGACTAGAGGAACATAATGGTGGCTTGCAGCCAGTCTTGCTGACAGATTCAGTAGCTGCTGGCTGTGATCTCTTTTCCTCTTTGTTTGATGGATTGATATTAGCAGTATGGCAGGGATTCAAAGGAGGGAATGAATGTTTGGTCTATAGGTCTGTATTTGGGACTCTGGGAACTAGATTCTGTGCGCAATTCCTATTTAAATCCTCTCTGACATCTTGACAAACTACTGCCTACTCTCTACTTTCTGGTGAACTGGTTAACAGGGAGGTAGTCACTAGTCATTTCTAATTTCTCCAGTATCAAACTTCTTTGACTATTTGCATCTTGATCAGACTAATCTTATCAGTAGTGGGCTATCTTCTTTCAAAGCACTGGATCTGTCAGCAGCCTTTGATATGTGATGATTATTGGTGGCTGGGTTGTACTCTTTGGAGTTCGGTCAAGTATATCCTCAGTTTTTGAGCTCTCTCCTGAAAGCGGAGGCCTATAAAGGTGATGGCTGGTTGCTAGGCATCAACCAAATCACCATCAAATGATACTGCAAGCTCATAATCCCTGTTACCTACCAGTTGCACCACATACAGGTATAAGGGGTTATGAAAAAATATTGGTATTTTGGTACTTGACTTTTTCCATTGACCTCTTAGATTGGATGGGGGGAGAACAGTTGGTGTAGGTTCAATTAGGATGAGGATGATGGTAATGCTTATTTATTAATGGAAACTGAGGACCTGGCAGATTGTTTATGCACTTCTGTTATTCAGGGTGAAGAGGGGGAGACGACTGCTTGTGAGACAAACTTGTGTTTAATGGGAATTTATATGTATATTGAAGAGAACATACTTTAAAAATTGCAATGCAAGTTTACTAATAGTGATCGCAATATTGGTAATGGAGTCTACATTGATATTTTAAAGCCATTTTCGCCATGCAACTTAGAAAAATACTGGCCTCACTGTGTAGTTAGTATATTACTATAGAAATGTCAAAGGCTTAACTGAACTTGGATTGAAATTCTTAGCATAGATTTAGCGTTGACAGCATTTTAAACTGACTTACCTGCATACTGTGCCTCATGAAATCTTTAATGAATTTGCAGAACTTGGTAGATCTGGCAGGCAGTGAAAGAGCTAGCCAAACAGGATCAGAAGGTAGGTACAGGGGTGGCATGTTTCTATAATTTTTGGTGGTGCCCAGAATGGATCCAAGTCCTCTCCCTCCCCCCTCACCCCCACACAAACCTGCCTAAGCCTCTGGGAGACAGTTTGGGTGCGGAGCGGGATTTGGGGTACAGGCCCTGGGAGGAAGTTTGGATGCAGGTTCTGGGATGGAGTTTGGGTGCTAAGTGCAGGCTCTGGGCTGGAGATGCAGGAGCAGGGTGCAGACTCCGCAAGGCCAGAGGGGGGCCGGCCCGCCGATGGCCGCAAGGCCAGAGGGGGGCCGGCCCGCCGATGGCCGCAAGGCCAG
>NW_020707171.1:0-1512 GCF_002925995.2 Terrapene triunguis
CTAGAGGCTATACTTCCCTGACATGCAGTGGCAGAATGAGACAGGATGCCTGGAGCGCTAAGCTCTAGGCCCGAGGTTTGGGATGGCCTCCAAATTTAGGACCACAGATCACTGGGCTCCAAGGATCTGTGATCCATGGTGTAGGAGTAGCAGTCCCATCAGGGGTCTGTCTGCTACAGTGCTGGGTGAACTGGTTTTGTGGTTGGCTCACAGAGCACTTGATTGGTAAATTCAACAAGACCTGGAAGTATTTTGGAGCGGCAAATATTTCTCACAGCCATATGGGATGCTGGCAGAAAGAGGGACATGAAATGAAGATACTCCCAGGTCTCATTCAGTCTTAAATTAATCCTTACTCCCTAATCAGACAGACTAGCCTGACCAGACAAGAAAGAAGAAAGACAGGAGCAGACCACAAAGAAAACCAAGAGGTACCAATATCCTAAAAAACCCTTCCAAATAGATGCCTAACCAACATCACACTAAATAATGAACGATGGCTCAAGGAAAGAGAGAGCAGAGCTACTAACACTTGTGAAGATACTCTGAGCAGTGGTTTGGGGGCAGTTTTTGCAGCTGCTTATAAATAAACGAACAGCCATATGCACCTCAGGATTTCATACTTGCAGCCTGCAGCTTCTGCTTTGGCAGCCTGTGGTACAGACAGCAGCATAGCTGCTGCAGGCAATTCCTGAGCACGCCTGGCCACTCAATGGGGAACAGAGCATATGCAACACTGAGGGGAATGTCTACACTGCAATTATACAGTTGACTCAGGCTTGGGCTAAGGGGCTGGTTAATTGTTGTATAGATGTTCAGGCTCAAGCTGGAGCACAGGTTCTAGGGCCCTGTGAGGCTGGAGGGTCCCAGAGCTCAGGCTGCCCGAGCCCAATGTCTACACCACACTTAAACAGCCCCTTAGCCAGAGTCAGCTAGCACAGGCCAGCGGGGTTTTTAATTGTAGTGTAAACATACCCAGAGAAGCCCTCTCCCACTGAAGTAGGAAACAAGTCTCCTGCCACCCATTACCACTACATTGGGGTAGCAAAGTTAAGTTAGATAGGGGAGATCCCGGCAGGGCAGCCCCCCATCCCTACTCCCAGAATAGGAGCTTTTCCTGCAGGCTGGGATGGGGGGCACTTGCTGAGGCCTAAAAGGGAGGAGGGAGCTGGGGCACTGCTGGAGTATAGGATGGGAGTTGGAGGGGCACTGCTAGAGTACAGGATGGGAGTTGGAGGGGCACTGCTGGAGTACAGGATGAGAGTTGGAGGGGCACTGCTGGAGTACAGGATGGGAGTTGGAGGGGCACTGCTGGAGTACAGGATGGGAGTTGGAGGGGCACTGCTGGAGTACAGGATGGGAGTTGGAGGGGCACTGCTGGAGTACAGGATGGGAGTTGGAGGGGCACTGCTGGAGTATAGGATGGGAGTTGGAGGGGCACTGCTGGAGTCTGCTGAGGAATGACGGGTATGGGCTTCTGGGCCACTCAGACTATCCCAATGTGTGCAGTGC
>NW_020707172.1:0-1398 GCF_002925995.2 Terrapene triunguis
CTAGAGGCTATACTTCCCTGACATGCAGTGGCAGAATGAGACAGGATCCCTGGAGCGCTAAGCTCTAGGCCCGAGGTTTGGGATGGCCTCCAAATTTAGGACCACAGATCACTGGGCTCCAAGGATCTGTGATCCATGGTGTAGGAGCAGCAGTCCCATCAGGGGTCTGTCTGCTTCAGTGCTGGGTGAACTGGTTTTGTGCTTGGCTCACAGAGCACTTGACTGGTAAATTCAACAAGACCTGGAAGTATTTTGGAGCGGCAAATATTTCTCACAGCCATATGGGATGCTGGCAGAAAGAGGGACATGAAATGAAGATACTCCCAGGTCTCATTCAGTCTTAAATTAATCCTTACTCCCTAATCAGACAGACTAGCCTGACCAGACAAGAAAGAAGAAAGACAGGAGCAGACCACAAAGAAAACCAAGAGGTACCAATATCCTAAAAAACCCTTCCAAATTGATGCCTAACCAACATCACACTAAATAATGAACGATGGCTCAAGGAAAGAGAGAGCAGAGCTACTAACACTTGTGAAGATACTCTGAGCAGTGGTTTGGGGGCAGTTTTTGCAGCTGCTTATAAATAAACGAACAGCCATATGCACCTCAGGATTTCATACTTGCAGCCTGCAGCTTTTGCTTTGGCAGCCTGTAGTACAGACAGCAGCATAGCTGCTGCAGGCAATTCCTGAGCACGCCTGGCCACTCAATGGGGAACAGAGCATATGCAACACTGAGGGGAATGTCTACACTGCAATTATACAGTTGACTCAGGCTTGGGCTAAGGGGCTGGTTAATTGTTGTATAGATGTTCAGGCTCAAGCTGGAGCCCAGGTTCTAGGGCCCTGTGAGGTTGGAGGGTCCCAGAGCTCAGGCTGCCCGAGCCCAACGTCTACACCACACTTAAACAGCCCCTTAGCCAGAGTCAGCTAGCACAGGCCAGCGGGGTTTTTAATTGTAGTGTAAACATACCCAGAGAAGCCTTCTCCCACTGAAGTAGGAAGCAAGTCTCCTGCCCCCCATTACCACTACATTGGGGTAGCAAAGTTAAGTTAGATAGGGGGGATCCCGGCAGGGCAGCCCCCCATCCCTATTCCCAGAATAGGAGCTTTTCCTGCAGGCTGGGATGGGGGGCACTTGCTGAGGCCTAAAAGGGAGGAGGGAGCTGGGGCACTGCTGGAGTACAGGATGGGAGTTGGAGGGGCACTGCTAGAGTACAGGATGGGAGTTGGAGGGGCACTGCTGGAGTACAGGATGGGAGTTGGAGGGGCACTGCTGGAGTACAGGATGGGAGTTGGAGGGGCACTGCTGGAGTACAGGATGGGAGTTGGAGGGGCACTGCTGGAGGACAGGATGGGAGTTGGAGGGGCACTGCTGGAGTACAGGATGGGAGTT
>NW_020707173.1:0-1179 GCF_002925995.2 Terrapene triunguis
GCACCTCGCGCTGACTGGGCAGGAGGCGCTGGGTGGGAAAAGCCCTCAGGTGACTCGCACTGGCTGTGCAGGAGGCACTGGGCGGGAAAAGCCTCAGGCACCTCGCACTGGCTGGGCAGGAGGCACTGGGCGGGAAAAGCCCTGAGGCGACTCGCACTCGCTAAACCGGAGGCGCTGGGCAGAAAAGTCCTCAGGTGGCTCACGCTGACTGGGAGGGAAAAACCCTGGGGCAGCTTGCGCTAACTGGGCAGGAGGAGCTGGGTGGGAAAAGCTTCAGGCACCTTGCGCTGACTGGGCAGGAGGTGCAGGGCGGGAAAAGCCCTGAGGCGGCTCATACTGACTGGGCAGGAAGCACTGGGCGGGAAAAGCCCTGAGGGGAGTCACACTGGCTGGGCAGGAGGCCCTGGGTGGGAAAAGCCCTCAGGTGGCTCACGCTGACTGGGCAGCAGGTGCTGGGTGGGAAAAGCCCTGAGGTGACTCGCACTGACTGATCAGGAGGCCCTGGGTAGGAAAGCCCTCAAGTGGCTCACACTGACTGGGAGGGAAAAGCCCTGAGGCAGCTTGTGCTGACTGGGGAGGAAGAGCTGGGTGGGAGAAGCCTCAGGCACTTCGCGCTGACTGGGCAGAAGGCGCTGTGTGGGAAAAGCCTCAAGCAGGTTGTGTTGACTGGGCAGGAGGCACTGGGCGGGAAAAGCCCTCAGGTGGCTCATGCTAACTGGGCAGGAGTTGCAGGGCAGGAAAAGCCTCAGGCACCTCGCGCTGACTGGGCAGGGGGTGCTGGGCGGGAAAAGCCCTGAGGTGACTTGCAGTGGCTGGGCAGGTGGCCCTGGGCGGGTAAAGCTTTGAGGCGGCTCATGCTGACTGGACAGGAGGTGCTCGGCGGGAAAAGCCGTGAGGCGACTCGCACTGGCTGGTCAGGAGGCCCTAGGCAGGAAAGCCCTCAGGTGTCTCACGCTGACTGGGTAGGAGGCAGTGGGCAGGAAAAGCCTGAAGCAGCTTGAGCTCACTGGGCAGGAGGCGCTGGGCGGAAAACACAATGGAGCTTATATTGACTGAATTTCCATTGTGATTATGGTATCTACTAAGCCCAAACCTAACGTTTTTAGTTCTCCTCACCCCTCTCTCTCTCTCGCTCTCTCTCTCTGTAGAACAACAAAAATACACAAGAAGATACAAGAA
>NW_020707174.1:0-5930 GCF_002925995.2 Terrapene triunguis
AGAGATAGAGCTGAGAGACAGAGAAGAGAAAGCCAAAGAGGCGGCCCACAAGAGGGAGATGGAGCTGAAAGAAAAAGAGATGGAACTGGAAGCAGCAAGGACTAGGCAGGGTGCATCAGACCATCCTAACAACTCCTCTCCAGGTACCACTTACCATCCCAGGAAATTCCCTACCTACAAGGCAGGCGATGATACTGAGGCCTTCTTAGAAAATTTTGAAAGGGCCTGCCTTGGATACAACATCCCTCCACCCCAGTACATGGTAGAGCTGAGGCCGCAGCTCAGTGGACCCTTAGCAGAGGTGGCGGCTGAAATGCCTAAGGAACACATGAACAGTTATGAACTTTTTAAAAACAAGGCCAGAATCAGAATGGGGCTAACACCTGAGCATGCCCGTCGGCGGTTCAGAGCCCTAAGGTGGAAACCCGATGTGTCATTTACCCGACATGCCTACCACATTGGGAAAAATTGGGATGCCTGGATATCAGGAGCAAATGTTAAATCTACGGAAGAGTTGCCCTTCCTATTGCAAATGGAGCAGTTTTTAGAGGGTGTTCCTGAGGAAATAGAAAGGTACATCCTAGATGGGAAGCCCAAAACTGTAACCGAGGCGGGGGAGATTGGAGCCAAATGGGTGGAGGTGACAGAAAAGAAAAAAGCTAGTAGCAGTTGGAGCGAATATCAGAAGGGGCAAGCCGAAACAAAACCTTACCACCGGGGACAACCCAAGGCCCCACCCACATCCCAAGGGAAACCCCAGACGCCTTCTCACCCCACCACACCAGTCTCCATCAACCAACATCGCCCCGGTGATACCTTAGCAGGGCGATGTTTTAAATGTAATGAACTGGGGCATATAAAGGCTCACTGCCCCAAGAACCCTAACCGATTACAGTTCATTACACCCCAATCACACCAAAGATCCCCAGACCCAGATGCCTCTCTCATACCCTCGGAGCGAAGGGAAACCTTGAGAGTGGGCGGAAAGAAGGTTATCGCTTGGAGGGACACTGGGGCACAAGTGTCAACTATCCACCAATCCCTAGTGGACCCCAAACTCATCAACCCGGAGGCTACAGTGACAATTCAACCCTTCGTGTCACAGTCTGTAACCTTGCCTACAGCCCAGTTGCATGTCCAGTACAAGGGCTGGGCAGGAATGTGGACTTTTGCAGTCTATGACAATTATCCCATCCCCATGCTGCTGGGGGAAGACTTGGCCAACCATGTGAAGCTAGCCAAGAGGGTGGGAATAGTCACCCGCAGCCAGGCTAAGCAAGCTTCCACCCCCATCCCTGTTCCTGAGCCGTCCACCAGGGCCCCGTCTGTGTTACCGGAGACCCAAACACAGGTGGTGGAACCGGATCCCCTGCCAACGACTGCAACAGCCGTAGTGGATCCAATCCCAGAGACCCAGCCAAAGCCAGTCCCGGAACCAGAACTGGCAACGCAACCAGCTCCAGAACCATTGCCGGCACGGAGTCCAGCGCTTGCAAACCAGTCTACAACTCCAATGCCAGAGGGCACCAGCGAGCCTGAACTGGCGGAAGCAGCAGATAACCCTCCCCAAGAGGCTCAGCCAGAGCCTGAGATACCACATAGTGCACCAGCGGACAGCGGTTCACGGTCAGTGGAAACAGCCCCAGCACCTGCATCGCTTCCAGAGGGACCAAGCCCCAGTCCACAGTCCAAGGAGGAACTGATGTCTCCAGCATCAAGGGAACAGTTCCAGGCCGAGCAGGAAGCAGATGACAGCCTTCAGAAAGCTTGGGCGGCGGCACGGAGCACCCCACCGCCTCTCAGCTCTTCTAACCGATCCCGGTTTGTTGTAGAACAAGGACTTTTATACAAGGAAACTCTTTCCGGTGGGCACCAGGAAGACTGGCATCCTCAAAGACAGTTGGTGGTTCCCACTAAGTATCGGGTAAAGCTCTTGAGCTTAGCCCATGATCATCCCAGTGGCCATTCTGGGGTGAACAGAACCAAAGACCGGTTGGGGAAGTCCTTCCACTGGGAGGGAATGGGCAAGGACGTTGCTAATTATGTCCGGTCTTGTGAGGTGTGCCAACGAGTGGGAAAGCCCCAAGACCAGGTTAAAGCCCCTCTCCAGCCACTACCCATAATTGAGGTCCCATTTCAGCGAGTAGCTGTGGATATTCTGGGTCCTTTCCCAAAGAAGACACCCAGAGGAAAGCAGTACGTACTGACTTTCATGGATTTTGCTACCCGATGGCCGGAAGCTGTACCCTTAAGCAACACCAAGACTAAAAGTGTGTGCCAGGCATTAGCAGACATTTTTGCCAGGGTAGGTTGGCCCTCCGACATCCTTACAGATTCGGGAACTAATTTCCTGGCAGGGAACATGAAAAACCTGTGGGAAGCTCATGGGGTGAATCACTTGGTTGCCACCCCTCATCACCATCAAACCAATGGTCTGGTGGAGAGGTTTAATGGAACTTTGGGGGCCATGATACGTAAATTCATAAATGAACACTCCAATGATTGGGACCTAGTGTTGCAGCAGTTGCTTTTTGCCTACAGGGCTGTACCACATCCCAGTTTAGGGTTTTCACCATTTGAACTTGTGTATGGCCGCGAGGTTAAGGGGCCATTACAGTTGGTGAAGCAGCAATGGGAGGGGTTTACGCCTTCTCCAGGAACTAACATTCTAGACTTTGTAAGCAACCTACAAAACACCCTCCGACACTCTTTAGCCCTTGCTAAAGAAAACCTAAAGGATGCTCAGGAAGAGCAAAAGGCCTGGTATGATAAACATTCCAGAGAACGGTCCTTCAAAGTAGGAGACCAAGTCATGGTCTTAAAGGCGCTCCAGGCCCATAAAATGGAAGCGTCGTGGGAAGGACCATTCACGGTCCAGGAGCGCCTAGGAGCTGTTAACTATCTCATAGCCTCCCCCACCTCCAACATAAAGCCTAAGGTATACCATGTTAATTCTCTTAAGCCCTTTTATTCCAGAGGATTAAACGTTTGCCAGTTTACAGCCCAGGAAACAGATGACGCGGAGTGGCCTGCAGGTGTCTACTACGAAGGAACAAGGAATGGTGGCGTGGAAGAGGTGAACCTCTCCACGACCCTGGGACGTCTGCAGCGACAGCAGATCAAGGAGCTGTGCACAAGCTTTGCACCGATTTTCTCAGCCACTCCAGGACGGACCGAACAGGCATACCACTCCATTGACACAGGTAATGCTCACCCAATTAGAACCCCACCCTACCGGGAGTCACCTCATGCCCAAGCGGCTATACAAAGGGAGATCCAGGACATGCTACAGATGGGTATAATCCGCCCCTCTAACAGTGCATGGGCATCTCCAGTGGTTCTAGTTCCCAAACCAGATGGGGAAATACGCTTTTGCGTGGACTACCGTAAGCTAAATGCTGTAACTCGTCCTGACAACTATCCAATGCCACGCACAGATGAGCTATTGGAAAAATTGGGACATGCCCAATTCATCTCTACTTTAGACTTAACCAAAGGGTACTGGCAAGTACCACTAGATGAACCCGCTAAGGAAAGGTCCGCCTTCGTCACCCAGGCAGGGGTGTATGAATTCAATGTACTCCCTTTCGGGTTGCGAAATGCACCCGCCACCTTCCAAAGACTTGTAGATGGTCTCTTAGCGGGATTGGGAGAATCTGCAGTTGCCTACCTCGATGATGTGGCCATTTTTTCTGATTCATGGACAGAACACCTGGAGCACCTGGGAAAAGTCTTCGAGCGCATCCGACAGGCAGGACTAACTGTTAAGGCTAAAAAGTGTCAAATAGGCCAAAACAGAGTGACGTACCTGGGGCACCAGGTGGGTCAAGGAACTATAAATCCCCTACAGGCCAAAGTGGATGCTATCCAAAAGTGGCCGGTTCCAAAGTCAAAGAAACAGGTCCAATCCTTCTTAGGCTTGGCCGGATATTATAGGCGATTTGTACCACACTACAGCCAAATCGCCGCCCCGCTGACAGACCTAACCAGAAAGAAACAGCCAAATGCAGTTCAGTGGACTGATGAGTGTCAAAAGGCCTTTAACCAGCTTAAGGCAACACTCATGTCTGACCCTGTGCTAAGGGCCCCAGACTTTGACAAACCGTTCCTAGTAACCACAGATGCTTCCGAGAGAGGCGTGGGAGCAGTTTTAATGCAGGAAGGACCGGATCAAGAATTCCATCCTGTCGTGTTTCTCAGCAAAAAACTGTCTGAGAGGGAAAGTCACTGGTCAATCAGCGAAAAGGAATGCTACGCCATTGTGTACGCGCTGGAAAAGCTACGCCCATATGTTTGGGGACGGCGTTTCCAACTACAAACAGACCATGCTGCGCTACAGTGGCTTCATACCGCCAAGGGAAATAACAAAAAACTTCTTCGGTGGAGTTTAGCTCTCCAAGATTTTGATTTTGAAATATAACACATTTCGGGAGCTTCTAACAAAGTGGCTGATGCACTCTCCCGGGAAAGTTTCCCAGAGTTAACTGGTTAACAATTGTTCTTGGAATGAAACATATTGTTAGTTTTTATATAATCAGTAGTATGTCTAAAGGTACATGTGTCTTATTAACTCTGTTTTCTCCTAGAACTCCAGGAAGAAATCACAGCCAGTGTGGAACCGAACGTCCAACACTATCTGTGATTTGGGGGGCGTGTCATAACTATGAAGGGAAGGGTAACAGCTCTCTGTGTACAGAGACTCCAAATCCTTTTACCTGTAAAGGGTTAAGAAGCTCGGGTAACCTGGCTGACACCTGACCCAAGGACCAATAAGGAGACAAGATACTTTCAAATCTTGGGGGGGGAAAGGCTTTTGTGTGTGCTCTTTGTTTTAAGGGGTGGTTCGCTCTTGGGACTGAGAGGGACCAGACATCAATCCAGGTTCTCCCCATCTTTCTAAACAACTCTCTCCTATTTCAAACTAGTAAGTAAAAAGACAGCAAGGCGTCTTAGATTTACTTTGTTTTCTCAACTTGTAAATGTACCTTTTTACCAGAGTGTGTATCTTTGTTTGCTGTACTTTGAACCTAAGACAGAGGGGGGTCCTCTGAGCTCTTTAAGTTTGATTACCCTGTAAAGTTATTCTCCATACTGATTTTACAGAGATGATTTTTACCTTTTTCTTTAATTAAAAGCCTTCTTTTTTAAGAACCAGATTGATTTCTCCTTGTTTTAAGATCCAAGGGGGTTTGGATCTGTATTCACCAGGAATTGGTGAAAGGAGGGTGGAGGAAGGAGGGGGGATGGTTAATTTCTCCTTGTTTTAAGATCCAAGGGGGTTTGGATCTGTGTTCACCAGGGAATTGGTGAAAGGTTTCTCAAGGCTTCCCAGGGAGGGAATTCTTGTGATGGTGGCAGCGGACCAAAGCTAAGCTGGTAGATAAGCTTAGAAGTTTTCATGCAGGCCCCTACATTTGAACCCTAAAGTTCAAAGTGGGGATCCAGCCTTGACATGGTGGCATAGCGGTGGAGATCGTTTTAACCCAAAGCCAGTAAGAGATTTTTTTTTTCCTTCTAGCTGCTTGGAAAGCAGAGCTGAAGGTAGATGCATATCTTATCTCTCCTTGCCTGAAGGCAGAGGTGTTAAGTTTTTTTTAACGAGGTCCTTTGTTAAGAGAAGGGTTCAAAGGGAGCAAACTTTGACTGACTGGTAAAGATAATTTACAAGTTGAATTGTTTTTTTTTTCTTTTTACATCCTCGGGAGTAGCTTGTTAGAAAGTCTCTGTTAACTCAGCAGCAGCCAGAGCTAAGTACATCCCAATTTCAGTCAACTGCAGAGGGGTGTGACCCAGCACAAGAAAACCAGGAAAATGACTACCAAAGAAGAAAAAGCTAAAGAGGAGGCCCACAAGAGAGCTATGGAGCTGAAAGAAAAAGAGATAGAGCTGAGAGACAGAGAAGAGAAAGCCAAAGAGGCGGCCCACAAGAG
>NW_020707175.1:0-1320 GCF_002925995.2 Terrapene triunguis
GTGCTCTCTGTCTGCTGTTCTTTGTTCTCTCCACAGGTACACCAAAGATTTGCAGCCTCTCCCGCTGGATGCCCCGATCCACTCCTTGCAGCCAGGTGACTCCGTACTCGTTCGGACCTGGAAGGACGAGCCTCTCCAAGAGAAGTGGAAGGGACCCCACACCGTCCTGCTGGTCTCCCATACAGCAGCAAAGGTCGAAGGACACAAGAACTGGATTCATCACTCTCGCCTGAAAGCAGTGCCTGCTCCTGAACGGTGGACCGTCCAGCCTGCAGAGAAGACTGCCAGCGACGACCTGGGACTTAAGCTGTTATTCAAAAGACAATAAGGCCTGCTGGGAATGCCCTGTGATCTCTTTGGACAGTCACAGCGTACTCCCCGCGAGAACTCTGAGCGTTGGTTGTGTTTGTTTTCACAGGGCCGGCCTAACCTGGTGGCCTGGTCTCTTTTGCTTTTAGTCTGCCTGTTATTGGTAATTGTTATTTTGTGGGTATTTGGGGAATTGTAATTGTCAGGCCCTAGGGTCACCCTCCTCCTGATTGTTTGTTTTAAAATGCTCCTCCGTAAGCTTTGTGCCCCCCGTTCCCCAGAAGTCCCGGCATACCCTCTCATTGAGGACCCCAGCTTCATAGCACTCAATCATATCTTGTCCACAGAATATGAGAAAACTCAGCCAAAAGCTTGTTGAGTATTCTCAAAGGAGGGAGTTGTTGACGTCACCAGGCATCACCATCACGCCAGGTGACTCAGGAGGGTGGAAAATCACAAGTGTCAATGAAGCCTTCCTGCACTAGGCCTGAACCAAACTCCTTCCATGTTTAAACTCTAATCGACCTCAAAAGCCAGGTGCAAGTAAAATGTGTAAGCAGCTTAATATCAGTGGTAAACCCCCCTTTTTGCAGTATAATGAGGCCTGCATACCTCTGGCCGAAGGAAATCAAAGGAATGGGACAAGATAGTAGTTCAAGAAGTTACTAACGAGCTGAACTTATAGCTGCCAACATAAACTAACTGCTTAAATGTAATTGCTATTTGCTTAGTAATTGTTACCAGGGATGGGAGGGGTAGAGAGAGAGGAATGGGGGGAGGGAAGGGAGGGGTAGCGGGGGAAGGGGGGGGTGAGGCTTGACTGTAAAGGTATAAAGGAAAAAAAACTGTTTCTGTTACTGTGCTCGATTTGAGACGTGCCTGTCTCCTAGCACCGCTTTGAGATCTCAAATAAACTTTGTTTGCTTCTCCACCTGGTGTGTTTATTGGCGCGAAGCACGCCGGGCAACGAACCCCTGTTGCTTTGCCTCGGGCACCTCTGTGCCAGCAACA
>NW_020707176.1:0-5092 GCF_002925995.2 Terrapene triunguis
CAACGAACCCCTGTTGCTTTGCCTCGGGCACCTCTGTGCCAGCAACAGTTTTTGGCGCCCAACGTGGGGCTCGAGGCTGAAATTTAGCCTTGCCCGGATCCCTCCTGGAGGCCGACGGACTACGGCGACGACCGACGCCCAGAGCTCACCGGTGACTTCATCGGGGGCCTCAGCGGAGACGTGGTTTGGTCGACCCCGGAGGGCACAACGGTGCAACGCGCTCGAGTAGTGGAGAAGCAGCTGTGGCCGCGGGCGACGGTGGGGAACCGGTCCTGTGGATAGGGCGACGGTGCAGAACCGGACCCTTGGATAAGGTAGGAACAGTCCAGTGGGGACTTTATCTGTCTTGACCTGGGGACGCCCAGTGTCTACCTGTTTTGACTTGGGGACGCCCAGAGTCTCCCTAATATGGGGCAGGGACAGAGTACGGCAGGCAGGGCAAGGTGTACACCCTTGGAATGCATTCTGGTGAACTGGAAAGTGTTTGGATCGGATCCGTTGATTAAAAGTAAACTGAAAAGATTCTGTACAGTAGACTGGCCTCAATATCAGCTAGAGGACCAGGAAAGGTGGCCACCGGAGGGATCACTCAATTATAATACGATCCTTCAATTGCTTTTGTTTTGTCAGCGTACGGGTAAATGGAATGAACATATGTATGTACAGTTGTTTATGTTGTTAAGAGATAGGTCAGATCTTTTGCAAAGGTGTAATTTGACTCCGTCAGGTTCGGTAGTAACTACAGTTAGTCCCCAGAACCCTCCTCCGGTTGTGATGGCAGAGTCGGTGTCCCCTTCGGCTCCAACACCCCCACCATATAAAGACAGGGTCTCTCAGGTCCCAGAGATTGCCCCCTCGGTGGGATTCTATCCATTACTTACTGAGACTCGGATAGCCCGCCCTGGATCAGACAATCGCCGAGCCACTACTATGCAGGTTTACACCCATGTGCCTTTTAACCCCGTGGACCTGGCAGCTTTTAAGGCACAGGCAGGGGAATTCTCTACGAACCCAAGCAAGTTTATCTCAGCCTTTGAAGGGTGTCTGGCTAGCTGTAAACCCGACTGGGATGACTGTAATGTCCTTATGCGGACCCTGTTGTCTGAGGTGGAGCGTAATCAGGTTGTGTCTAAAGCAAGGGAGGAGGCACAGAAGAGACATGAACTGAATCCACATCACGTCCCTACTGTTGCAGTCCAGGTCCCCCTAGCAGATCCCGGGTGGAATCCTAATGACCCTGCGGGCCAAACGCGTCTCACTGTATACAAGGAGCTCCTATTACATGGTCTCCGACACTCAGCTGTCAGACATAACAATTGGGCTAAGCCTTATGAGCTAGCACAGGAGCCAAAAGAGAGTCCGGTTGCTTTTCTGCAGCGTATCCGGGATACCATCAGGCAAACTACTAATGCAAACCCTGATGAACCGGAAACTGAGGCAATCATAAAGGGTATCTTCACCAGCCATGCAGCCCCTGATATTAAAAGGAAACTGCAGAAAAAGGAGGATTTGATGGGCATGACCATAGCACAGATTCTGGAAACTGCAAACAGGGCTTACAGCCTTAGGGAGGAAGAAAAGGAAAAGAGGCAAGCGAAAATGATGGTTGCAGCAGTACAGGCCGGTGGCAAGGGAAAATTCCAGGAAGGTGGAAGGGGCCGGGGAATGAGAGGACGTGGGCGTGGGCGCCCTGGCTCACAGGAAAGGCGTCTGGGTCGCAACCAGTGTGCCAGATGCCGAAAGGAGGGACATTGGAAAAATGAGTGCCCCGAGAGGGAAGGTACCCCTATGATGGCAGCGGAGGATCAAGAATAGGGGTGTCAGGGGAGACGGACTATCCTGCCCCCGGAACCCCGAGTAAAAATGCGGGTGGGAGATTCAGACATAGACTTTTTAATAGACTCTGGAGCTGCACGAACCGCTGTAAACCAACCCCTGCAGCTGCCTGTGGCAGATTCCCTCACTGTGGTGGGTGCCACAGGGAAAGGAACCAAGTGCCCAGTATATGCCCCAGCGGAATGTGCTTTGGGAAACAGAACTCTATCTCACAAACTAGTTTACCTCCCCGATTGTCCAACGCCTCTATTGGGACGGGACCTGCTTTGTCGCTTAGGTGCCACCCTGCATTTCACCCAAGATGAAATAACCCTCACCTTACCCCCAGAGAATGCCTGGATAATGACTCTTGCAACTGAGCCCTCAGCCATGCAAGCCCCAGAATGGAGCCAGTGGGAAAAGCAGGTTTTTCCTCTGGTATGGGCATCAGGGGTCCAAGGGAAGGCAAACCGTCAGACCCCTGTTCATATTCAGCTTCTCCCAGGCAAAAGCCCAGTGCGAATCAAACAGTATCCAATTAAGAGGGAAGCCAGAGAGGGACTGCAAGAGACTATAGATCGGTTCCTAGAGTACGGTGTACTACAAGAATGCCAGTCAGCTTGGAACACCCCCATTCTGCCCGTGCGAAAGCCCAATGGCACATACCGGCTGGTTCAGGACCTAAGGGCGGTTAATGAGCGGGTTAAGACTCTGCACCCCCTTGTTCCAAACCCGTATACACTGTTGGCCTCTATAGGGGGGCAGTATACCCATTTTTCTGTCCTAGATTTGAAGGATGCTTTCTTCACGATTCTGGTCGACACCCAATCTCAGGAGATTTTCTCCTTCGAGTGGGAGGACAACAGAAGGGTTAAAAAGCAGCTTTGCTGGACCGTGCTGGCCCAGGGATTTAAAAATTCCCCCACTTTGTTCGGCCAGGCTTTGGCCAGAGACTTGGAGGAGTGGGACAATGAAGACAGGGTCCTCCTCCTGCAATATGTGGATGACTTGTTGATTGCTGCTGTGGGTCTAATCCCTTGTCTTAAAGCCACTGTAAGCCTCCTGAACTTTGTTGGACTCAGAGGATATCGAGTAGCACAGAGTAAGGCTCAGATTGCTCTCCCAGAAGTACGGTATTTAGGATTTTACATCAGGCAGGGGGAACGTCAGCTTTCAAGTGAAAGAAAGGAAGCTATCTGTCAAATTCCTATTCCAAGCAATCGTAAACAACTCAGGGCATTTCTGGGCATGGCAGGCTTCTGCAGAATATGGATCCCAGAGTTTGGACTGTGGGCTAAACCCTTGTATGAATGTGTTAAGGGAGCGGATCATGACCCCTTTCACTGGTCCCCAGAAGCGGACAGAGCATTTAAAATCTTAAAAAGAAAACTAATGGAAGCTCCAGCTCTAGGCCTGCCGGACCTAGTTAAGCCATTCCAACTGTATGTGCATGAACGGAGAGGGGTGGCCCTGGGAGTGCTTACCCAGCTATTAGGTGCCTGGAAGCGTCCTGTGGCATATTTCTCTAAACAACTGGATCAAGTTTCAAAGGGATGGCCAGCCTGTTTGAGGGCGGTCGCAGCAACTGCCCTAGTCCTTGGGGAGGCTGAGAAATTGACACTGGGAGGAGTTGTGCAAGTGTATACTCCCCATATGGTTCAAGCCCTGCTGGATACTAAGGGTGGTCTCTGGCTTACACAGGCTCGGGTTGCTCGGTATCAAGCAAAACTGTTAGAAAATCCTGAAGTTACCCTACAGACCTGTCCCTCCCTTAACCCAGCCACCCTGTTACCGGAGACAGAGGAGCAGGAACATGACTGTCTGGAAATCATAGATGTCCAATACTCCAGCCGCCCAGACTTAAAAGATCAACCCCTCCCCAATGCTGATTATGAGTGGTATACTGACGGCAGCAGTACAGTTGTAAACGGACAGAGGAGGGCAGGCTATGCTATTGTATCTCTCCATAAGACTGTGGAAGCAGAGGGTTTACCTGCTGGGACATCAGCTCAGCTGGCTGAATTGGTAGCCTTAACCCGTGCACTTGAACTGTCAAAAGGAAAAAAGGTTAACATTTTTACTAATTCCAAATATGCCTTTGGAATACTACACGCCCATGCCGGTCTGTGGAAGGAAAGAGAAATGTTGACAGCCCAAGGTTCTCCGGTTAAACATGGGCCTCAAATTCTCCGGCTTTTAGAAGCGGTACAGCTCCCCTCAGAAGTAGCAGTGATACACTGCAAGGCTCATCAAAGAGAAGATCAAAATGTGGCTAAGGGTAATGCCAGGGCGGACAAAGAGGCCAAGCGAGCTGCTACCCTGGAACCACAGGAAGCTAAAGATGCCCATATGCATGCCCTCATCCCATCAGTGGGGGAGCTCCCGACCCCTCAGTACTCTCACGAAGAGAGGAACCTAGCCAACACACTTAGGCTCCGGGAAAAGGAGGGATGGCTCCACTCCACGGAAGGAAAAATCCTCCTACCAAGGAATCTAATACGGCCAGTACTACAGAAACTACATCAGTCTACCCACGCAGGTAGAGAAGCTCTTTCCCAGCTTATGAATAAATACTTTCTAACCTCTGGACTTAGGCCTCTGGCCTCCCAGGTGCAGGCTAAATGTTTAGTCTGCCAAAAGAACAACCCTCGACCTGGAGTGTCAGTGCCACCAGCCACTCTGGAACCTACCCCAGGCCCAGGACTAGTTTGGCAAATAGATTTTACTGAGTTCCCCCGGACCCAAGGATTCAAATACCTTCTCGTCTTAGTGGACCGATTCAGCGGATGGCCTGAAGCCTTCCCATGTCGTAACAACACTGCCAAAACGGTGGCTCTTAAGTTTGTCAAGGAAATCATTCCTCGCTTTGGACTCCCCCAGTGGATGGAATCTGACAACGGAACACACTTTACATCCCAAGTTGTTCAGAAGATATCGGATGCCCTGCAAATCCCCTGGAAGCTCCACACTCCATGGCGACCGCAGGCCAGTGGGGTAGTGGAACGCACAAATCAGACACTTAAGCGGCACCTCTCAAAGGTCTGCCAAGAGGCTTCCCTTAAGTGGCCTGATGCTCTACCCCTTGTTTTGCTCCGCATTCGCGCTCTCCCTAAGGGCAGGTTAGGGCTCAGTCCCTTCGAGATTATGTTTGGAAGGGCATGGCCTATGAACGGTACACCGGTTCTGGCAGGGGAGTGGGAGGTAGGCTGTGGTTTCTTATCTCAGTACATGTGCTCTCTGTCTGCTGTTCTTTGTTCTCTCCACAGGTACACCAAAG
>NW_020707177.1:0-1819 GCF_002925995.2 Terrapene triunguis
ACACCCCGGGAAAATTTGAATTCCTTTTCCTGTCTGGGCAGTTTGAAGCGCAGTTTCTGTTTGGACACCGTGGCGAGCTCAGCAGCAGTGGCAGCAGTGGCAACGATGCAGAGCTCTCCAGCAGAGATGGCCGTGCAATCCAATAGAAAGAGGGCCCCAGCATGGACGGATCGGGAAGTCTTGGATCTCATCGCTGTGTGGGGAGATGAGTCCGTGCTTTCCGAGCTGCGCTCCAAAAGACGGAATGCAAAGATCTATGAGAAGATCTCTAAAGCCATGGCAGAGAGAGGCTACAGCCGGGATGCAACGCAGTGCCGCGTGAAAATCAAGGAGCTGAGACAAGGCTACCAGAAGACCAAAGAGGCAAACGGACGCTCCGGATCCCAGCCTCACACATCCCGTTTCTACGAGGCACTGCATTCCATCCTAGGTGCGGCCGCCACCACTACCCCACCCCTGACCGTGGACTCTGAGGATGGGATATTGTCCGCGGCCGGTTCCTCAGCGGACGGGGAAGAGGAGGAAGGAGATGAGGAGGACGAGGCAGTCGACAGCGCTTACAACGCTGATTTGCCCGACAGCCAGGAGCTCTTCATCACCCTGACAGAGATCCCCTACCAACCCTCCCCAGCCGTTACCCCAGACACAGATTCAGGGGAAGGATCAAGCAGTAAGTGTTTTAAATATCCAAACATTTATTTACAACATAACTGGCATATTTAAAATATTAACAGTAGCTAAAGTGCTTTAAAACATGTAAACATTTATTTGCAACAAAACAGGAAGATTGAAAATATTAACAGTGGGTAAAGTGCTTCAAAACATGTAAACAGGAAAGTCAAACAAAAGGGGAATCAGTGCAAAGTGTGTCATGATTAGTCTGTCTTTGGGTGCCTCAATATATAGTCCGAACCATTTTCAAAAAATTGCACAATGTCCGCTTCATGATTATAGTGCCCAAAACCCTGCAGTCATTTGTCCCTCCAAGGGCACCTAAGCCAAGAACTGGTCAATGTAACCGGGGATAGAGGCGACATCCTCCGGGGAGAACTCCTCATACACCTCCTGCAGGTGTTTTTCCAGCCTCATCAGCAGGTTCCTGGGCAGGGAGAGCTTATTAGGCCCCCCGTGGTAGGACACGTTTCCCTGCCACAACGCCAGCAGGTACTCCGGGATCATGGCCTTGCACAGCAGTGCAGCAAATGGCCCCGGTTTCTGCAGGCTGTCCCGGAGCATCTTCTCCTTCTGGCTCTCCGAGACCTTCAGGAGGGTGATGTCTGGCATGACTCCCTACTGTGAATTAGGTAGGGGAAAGTTAGTATTGGGACTGCTTGCCCGTCCCTTTACAGAACTGCAACCGCCGGTTTACAGCCACGCGGTTTACAGCCGCGAGGGGGTGGGACAGGGCCAGAGTTCATGCTTGCAGGATTGCTGCCAGCAGAGACTCGCATTGCTTTCTATGTGAAAGGAGGCCAGTGCCACTCTTAAAGTTTTAAGCGGCCACAAGTCTACGGCTTACCATGTTTGCCATCTAGACAAAGTCCGGTGTCCTGCCCTGCTCCTCAGCTCGCCACAGCAAGACCGCAGGCACTGTAGGCGAGGGCCGAAAATTCGACCTTGTCCTCAGTGCGCGTGTGATAGGTGCTCTGCATGGTCTTGTTCACAGAGAAAGACTATGTTCTCTGTTCACAGATACATTGCTCTGTCTCAGGAATTCACTCCCTTTTTCCAATTCCCACAGCCACATCTGCCCAGAGGCTAGCGCACATTAGGAGGAGGAAGAAGAGGACACGGGAAGACATGTTTGCTGAACTAATGG
>NW_020707178.1:0-1507 GCF_002925995.2 Terrapene triunguis
GAGGCAGGAGGAGAGAGCCCCGCTGCAGTCTCTCTGTAACTGCCCTGCCCCGCCACCAAGTCCCATACCCCCCTCACCCAAAGTCCAAACACGGAGGGGTGGAAGGGGCCGGGAAAAATTTCACTCCACCCCTGCGGACTGCTCTACCACTAGAAGGCTCTCATTCCCCAAAATTTGAAAAGTCCTTTCCTACCCGCCTCACACAAGACCCCGTCCAAGTTTCACCCCCCCGTTCCATGTGCGGTTGTTAATAAAGAATACGTTTCTGTTCATTTCTGTTTCCATCCTCTTCTTTTGGAGGGGAGTCTGTCTGGAGGGGGGGGAAGGGCCTTGGTCATTGGACAGGACAGTCACCTTTAGCAGGGGGCAGGTGCAGCAGCAGGGCACATATACAGTGCAGTGACTAGTTATCCTGGTCAGTCTGGGAGGTGGTTTTCATGTTCTGTGTGGTGGGGGGGGGTGGTGTTGCTCTGTGACTTGGTGGCGGGGGAGGGCAGTTACAGATCTTATGCAGCGGTCCTTACCCTGGATCACAGAGCCGCGCAGCAGGGGATCTGTAACCCTCCTCCCCCTGCAAGACAGTCACATAGCCGACACATACACGCAGTCCCGGCCAGGAGGGCTGGCAGGCTCCGTTGAAACAACCAGTCCACCATCGCGGAGCCTGTCATTCCTGGAGTTTAGAAGCATCATTTGCATCACAACCCTAAACCCGCTCCCCGCCACAGTCTGCGTCCCAGGTTTAAAACATTCCCGTGAAAACAGTAATAAAGACAACGGTGTCCATGAACAAAACAGAACAGATTTTATTTTTTGGGAAGGGGGTGAAGGGGGTATGTAATTGGAGAGGATAGTCGACGGCAACTGGGTAAAGAAACGGGGGCAAGTTCAGCTTCTGTGTCCACAAACTTAAAAGTCAATGGGTACCCTGCTCAGCCTTGAAACTGGCTTTCAAAGCCTCCCGGATGCACAGCGCGTCCCGCTGGGCTCTTCTAATCGCCCGGCTGTCTGGCTGGGCGTAATCAGCAGCCAGGCTATTTGCCTCAACCTCCCACCCCGCCATAAAGGTCTCCCCCTTGCTCTCACACAGATTGTGGAGCACACAGCAAGCTGCAATAACGATGGGGATATTGGTTTCACTGAGATCACAGCGAGTGAGTAAGCTTCTCCATCTCCCTTTGAGACGGCCAAAAGCACACTCCACCACCATTCTGCACTTGCTCAGCCGGTAGTTGAACAGTTCTTTTTCTGTGTCCAGGGCGCCAGTATAGGGCTTCATGAGCCAGGGCATTAGCGGGTAGGCTGGGTCCCCGAGGATGACTGTAGGCATCTCCACATCCCCAAGAGTTATTTTGTGGTCTGGGAAGTAAATACCTTCCTGCAGCCGTCTAAACAGACCAGAGTTCCTGAACACGCGAGCGTCATGAACCTTGCCCGGCCATCCGACGTAGATGTTTGTAAACCGTCCCCGATGGTCCACCAGTGCTTGCAGCACCATTGAAAAGTA
>NW_020707179.1:0-1210 GCF_002925995.2 Terrapene triunguis
CTTATCCTGGCTCACAGATCCACGCAGCAGGGGATCTGTAACCCTACCCCCCCTGCCAGAAAGTCACATAGCCGACACATACACGCAGTCCCCCCCAGGAGTGCTGGCAGGCTCCATTGAAATAACCAGTGCACCAGTGCGGAGCCTGTCATTCCGGGAGTTTAGAAGCATCATTTGCATCAGAACACTAAACCCGCCCCCCGCCACAGTCTGCGTCCCCGGTTTAAAATATTCCCGCGAAAACAGCAATACAGACAACGGTGTTCATTAACAAAATCGAAATGATTTTATTTTTTGGGAAGGGGAAGGGGGTGAAGGGGGTATGTAACTGGAGAGGATAGTCAAAATGAACTGGGTAAAGAAACGGGGGCAGGTTCAGCTTTTCTGTCCACAAACTGAAAAGTCACTGGTTGCCCTGCTCACTCAGGAACCTAGCTTTCAAAGCCTCCCGGATGCACAGGGCGTCCCGCTGGGATCTTCTAATGGCCCGGCTGTCTGGCTGGACGTAATCAGCAGCCAGGCTATTTGCCTCTAGCTCCCACCCCGCCATAAAGGTCTCCCCCTTGCTCTCACACAGATTGTGGAGCACACAGCAAGCTGCAATAACGATGGGGATATTGGTTTCACTGAGATCACAGCGAGTGAGTAAGCTTCTCCATCTCCCTTTGAGACGGCCAAAAGCACACTCCACCACCATTCTGCACTTGCTCAGCCGGTAGTTGAACAGTTCTTTTTCTGTGTCCAGGGCGCCAGTATAGGGCTTCATGAGCCAGGGCATTAGCGGGTAGGCTGGGTCCCCGAGGATCACTGTAGGCATCTCCACATCCCCAACAGTTATCTTGTGGTCCGGGAAGTAAATACCTTCCTGCAGCCGTCTAAACAGACCAGAGTTCCTGAACACGCGAGCGTCATGAACCTTGCCCGGCCATCCGACGTAGATGTTTGTAAACCGTCCCCGATGGTCCACCAGTGCTTGCAGCACCATTGAAAAGTAGCCCTTTCTATTGATGTACTGGCTGGCCTGGTGGTCCGGTCCCAGGATAGGGATGTGAGTCCCATCGATAGCCCCACCGCAGTTTGGGAATCCCATCGCGGCAAAGCCATCTATGATGACCTGCGCGTTTCCCAGGGTCACTACCTTTGGGAGCAGTACCTTCACGATTGCCTTGGCTACTTGCATGACAACAACCCCCACGGTAGATTTGCCCAC
>NW_020707180.1:0-1808 GCF_002925995.2 Terrapene triunguis
ACACCCCGGGAAAATTTGAATTCCTTTTCCTGTCTGGGCAGTTTGAATCTCATTTCCTGCGTGGCGAGCTCAGCAGCAGTGGCAACGATGCAGAGCTCTCCAGCAGAGATGGCCGTGCAATCCCAGACTAGAAAGAGGGCCCCAGCATGGACTGATCGGGAAGTCTTGGATCTCATCGCTGTGTGGGGAGATGAGTCCGTGCTTGCCGAGCTGCGCTCCAAAAGACGGAATGCAAAGATCTACGAGAAGATCTCTAAAGCCATGGCAGAGAGAGGATACAGCCGGGATGCAACGCAGTGCCGCGTGAAAATCAAGGAGCTGAGACAAGGCTACCAGAAGACCAAAGAGGCAAACGGACGCTCCGGATCCCAGCCCCACACATCCCGTTTCTACGAGGCACTGCATTCCATCCTAGGTGCGGCCGCCACCACTACCCCACCAGTGACCGTGGACTCTGAGGATGGGATATTGTCCTCGGCCGGTTCCTTTTCGGACATGTTAGCGGACGGGGAAGATGAAGAAGGAGATGAGGAGGACGATGCAGTCGACAACGCTGGCACCCCTGATTTCCCCGACAGCCAGGAGCTCTTCATCACCCTCACAGAGATCCCCTACCAACCGTCCCCATCCCTTACCCCGGACACAGAATCAGGGGAAGGATCAAGCAGTAAGTGCTGTAAACATGTAAACATTTATTTTTAACAGAACTTGCATATTTTAAATATTAACAATAGCTAAAGTGCTTTCAAACATGTAAACATTTATTTATAACAGAACAGGAACATTTAAAATATTGACAATGAGTAAAGTGCTTCAAAACATGTAAAGAGTAAAGTGCAACAAAACGGGAATCTGAAGAAAGGGTATCATGATTAGTCTGTCTTTGGGCGCTTCAATATATAGTCCGAACTATTTTAAAAAAATTTCACAATGTCCGCTTCATGATTATACTGCCCAAGACGCTCCACTCTTTTGTCCCTCCAAGGGCACCTAACCCAAAAACTGGTCGATGTGTCCTGGGATAGAGGCGAAATCCTCCTGGGAGAACTCCTCATAGGCCTCCTGCAGGTGTCTTTCCAGCCTAACTATCAGGTTCCTGGGCAGGGAGAGCTTATTAGGCCCCCCGTGGTATGACACGTTTCCATGCCACAACGCCAGCAGGTATTCGGGGATCATGGCCTTGCAGAGCATAGCAGCAAATGGCCCCGGTTTCTGCAGGCTGTCCCGCAGCATCTTCTCCTTCTGGCTCTCCGAGACCCTCAGGAGGGTGATGTCTGGCATGACGCCCTGCTTTGAATTAGGTAGGGGACAGTTAGTATTGGGACTGCTTGCCCGTTCCTTTACAGAACTGCAACCGCCGGTTTACAGCCACGCGGTTTACAGCCGCGAGGGGGTGGGACAGGGACAGAGTTCATGCTTGCAGGATTGCTGCCAGCAGAGACTCGCATTGCTTTCTATGTGAAAGGAGGCCAGTGCCACTCTTAAAGTTTTAAGCAGCCACAAGTCTACGGCTTACCATGTTTGCCAGCTAGACAAAGTCCGGTGTCCTGCCCCGCTCCTCAGCTCGCCACAGCAAGACCGCAGGCACTGTAGGCGAGGGCTGAAAATTCGACCTTGTCCTCAGTGCGCATGTGATAGGTGCTCTGCATGGTCTTGTTCACAGAGAAAGACTATGTTCTCTGTTCACAGATACATTGATCTGTCACAGGAATTCACTCCCTTTTTCCAATTCCCACAGCCACATCTGCCCAGAGGCTAGCGCACATTAGGAGGAGGAAGAAGAGGACACGGGAAGACATGTTTGCTGA
>NW_020707181.1:0-1342 GCF_002925995.2 Terrapene triunguis
CAATGTACGTGAATGATGAAGAGTCATTAATGGTCTTCTCAAGTCCAATCTCACAAATTTCATGGAAAGAACTATCTTTGCTGTTCATTTACAAAGAACACACACAGTTTGTCTGTGACTCTGCGTGTATTTTTGGCCCAGACTTACTCATTCTGCATTAGTATACACTGAGAAGAAATGCCTTTGTTCACGGTGCACTAATAGCATGGGCTTGCACCAAGACACTGCCAATCCCTTTGTATTCACTACTCCCAGGTATAAATGACTACATAAGTTGCAAGGCACTGGATAATCAGGCTCACGAAATGTAGGTAATTATATCATGTAACAGTGTTTAAAATTGTTAACTTTATTATTTAAAGTTTTTATTTATTTGTTGGAGAGAACAGTGCTAAGTCATTCTCTGTAGTTCAAAATGTGAAGGATTTAAGGGTATGTAGAGGTTTTTTGTTGTTTTTTGAGGGGAGATTACATACGAAGCAGCTTCCTGGAATTATCCTTATATTTTGTTTACTGGCTCAATGCATTGTATTTGTATAGTGAAAATTCTTTCCAAACATGAGAAAGAATAATGCTAAGAATGAATATTAGTCCAGCATGTATGGACAGGCCATATAGACATCCAGGAGTTATTACACACACCAAAGTAAATATTACTGACCTAATTTGTTAACTGGCACCAGTTCAAACCTCAGCCACCACAGGTAGAAAAAAATGTAACCAAATTGCAGGTATTTAGCTGATCTCACTTAGTTCCTCTTTCATTAACACAAGGGGCCTTTCAAAAACACTTCATTTCTCTTCTACATGTATTCATATTCCCTTTTTATATTCATTTGGTAGGATAACAAGGAAAATTACTGCGCAGCCATAGCAAAGTATTTGTAAAGACAAGCTCAGCAGCAGATTTCACATTGTGCTGTCAACACCACACAATGGTAGCCCTTTAAAAAGGATACCAAGCTTACCATAAAAAGCAACAGAGGGTCCTGTGGCACCTTTGAGACTAAGGCCTGGTCTACACTAGGCTTTTATGTCGAATTTAGCGCCGTTATATCGAATTAACCCTGCACCCGTCCACACCACGAAGCCATTTAGTTCGACATAGAGCCCTCCTTAAATCGATTTCTGTAATCCTCCACAACGAGAGGAGTAGCGCTAAATTCGAAATGGCCATATCGAATTAGGCTAGGTGTGGATGGAAATCGACGCTAATAGCTCCGGGAGCTATCCCACAGTGCACCACTCTGTTGACGCTCTGGACAGCAGTCCGAGCTCGGATGCTCTGACCAGCCACACCCCGGGAAAATTTGAATTCCTTTTCCTGTCTGGGCAGTTTGAA
>NW_020707182.1:0-1571 GCF_002925995.2 Terrapene triunguis
TCTGCAGGACCGGAGGCAGGAGGAGAGAGCCCCGCTGCAGTCTCTCTCTAACCGCCCTCCCCCGCCACCAAGTCCCACACCCCCCTCACCCAAAGTCCAAAGAAGGAGGGGCGGCAAGGGCCGTTAAAACTTTCTGTCAACCCCTGCAGACTGCTAAGGCACTAGAAGGCTCTCATTCCCCAAAATTTGAAAAGTCCTTTCCTACCCACCTCACACAAGCCCCCGTGCAAGTTTCACCCCCCACGTTTCATGTGTGGTTCATAATAAAATATTTGTTCCTGTTCATTACTGTTTCCATCCTGTTCTTTTGTAGGAGAGTCTGTCTGAAGGGGGGGAAGGGGCTTGGTAATTGGACAGGACAGTCACCTTTAGCAGGGTACAGAGGCGGGGTCAGGTGCAGCATTAGGACACATACACAGTGCGGTCACTGGTTACCCTGGTCAGTCTTGGAGGTGGTTTTCATGTTCGGGGGGGGGGGGGGTTGCTCTGTGACTTTGTGGCGGGGGAGGGCAGTTACAGATCTTATGCAGCGGTCCTTATCCTGGCTCACAGATCCACGCAGCAGGGGATCTGTAACCCTACTCCCCCTGCCAGAAAGTCACATAGCCGACACATACACGCAGTCCCCCCCAGGAGTGCTGGCAGGCTCCATTGAAATAACCAGTGCACCAGTGCGGAGCCTGTCATTCCGGGAGTTTAGAAGCATCATTTGTATCAGAACACTAAACCCGCCCCCCGCCACAGTCTGCGTCCCCGGTTTAAAACATTCCCGCGAAAACAGCAATACAGAGAACGGTGTTCATTAACAAAATAGAACTGATTTTATTTTTTGGGAAGGGGAAGGGGGTGAAGGGGGTATGTAACTGGAGAGGATAGTCAAAATGAACGGGGCAGGTTCAGCTTTTCTGTACACAAACTGAAAAGTCACAGGTTGCCCTGCTCACTCAGGAACCTAGCTTTCAAAGCCTCCCGGATGCACAGCGCGTCCCGCTGGGATCTTCTAATCGCCCGGCTGTCTGGCTGGGCGTAATCAGCAGCCAGGCTATTTGCCTCAACCTCCCACCCCGCCATAAAGGTCTCCCCCTTGCTCTCACAGAGATTGTGGAGCACACAGCAAGCTGCAATAACAATGGGGATATTGGTTTCGCTGAGATCACAGCGAGTCAGTAAGCTTCTCCATCTCCCCTTGAGACGGCCAAAAGCACACTCCACCACCATTCTGCACTTGCTCAGCCGGTAGTTGAACAGTTCTTTTTCACTGTCCAGGGCGCCAGTATAGGGCTTCATGAGCCAGGGCATTAGCGGGTAGGCTGGGTCCCCGAGGATCACTGTAGGCATCTCCACATCCCCAAGAGTTATCTTGTGGTCCGGGAAGTAAATACCTTCCTGCAGCCGTCTAAACAGACCAGAGTTCCTGAAAACCCGAGCGTCATGAACCTTGCCCGGCCATCCGACGTTGATGTTGGTAAAACGTCCCCTGTGGTCCACCAGTGCTTGCAGCACCATTGAAAAGTACCCCTTTCTGTTGATGTACTGGCTGGCCTGGTGGCCCGGTCCCAGGATAGGGATGT
>NW_020707183.1:0-1006 GCF_002925995.2 Terrapene triunguis
CAATGTACGTGAATGATGAAGAGTCATTAATGGTCTTCTCAAGTCCATTCTCACAAATTTCATGGAAAGAACTATCTTTGCTGTTCATTTACAAAGAACACACACAGTTTGTCTGTGACTCTGCGTGTATTTTTGGCCCAGACTTACTCATTCTGCATTAGTATACACTGAGAAGAAATGCCTTTGTTCACGGTGCACTAATAGCATGGGCTTGCACCAAGACACTGCCAATCCCTTTGTATTCACTACTCCCAGGTATAAATGACTACATAAGTTGCAAGGCACTGGATAATCAGGCTCCCGAAATGTAGGTAATTATATCATGTAACAGTGTTTTAAATTGTTAACTTTATTATTTAAAGTTTTCATTTAATTGTTGGAGAGAACAGTGCTAAGTCATTCTCTGTAGTTCAAAATGTGAAGGATTTAAGGGTATGTAGAGGTTTTTTGTTGTTTTTTGAGGGGAGATTACATATGAAGCAGCTTCCTGGAATTATCCTTATATTTTGTTTACTGGCTCAATGCATTGTATTTGTATAGTGAAAATTCTTTCCAAACATGAGAAAGAATAATGCTAAGAACGAATATTAGTCCAGCATGTATGGACAGGCCATATAGACATCCCGGAGTTATTACACACACCAAAGTAAATATTACTGACCTAATTTGTTAACTGGCACCAGTTCAAACCTCAGCCACCACAGGTAGAAAAAAATGTAACCAAATTGCAGGTATTTAGCTGATCTCACTTAGTTCCTCTTTCATTAACACAAGGGGCCTTTCAAAAACACTTCATTTCTCTTCTACATGTATTCATATTCCCTTTTTATATTCATTTGGTAGGATAACAAGGAACATTACTGCTCAGCCATAGCAAAGTATTTGTAAAGACAAGCTCAGCAGCAGATTTCACATTGTGCTGTCAACACCACACAATGGTAGCCCTTTAAAAAGGATACCAAGCTTACCATGTTATGCAGCAAAAATGGCCAGACTTTCAGTGCAA
>NW_020707184.1:0-1281 GCF_002925995.2 Terrapene triunguis
CTTATCCTGGCTCACAGATCCACGCAGCAGGGGATCTGTAACCCTACTCCCCCTGCCAGAAAGTCACATAGCCGACACATACACGCAGTCCCCCCCAGGAGTGCTGGCAGGCTCCATTGAAATAACCAGTGCACCAGTGCGGAGCCTGTCATTCCGGGAGTTTAGAAGCATCATTTGTATCAGAACACTAAACCCGCCCCCCGCCACAGTCTGCGTCCCCGGTTTAAAACATTCCCGCGAAAACAGCAATACAGAGAACGGTGTTCATTAACAAAATAGAACTGATTTTATTTTTTGGGAAGGGGAAGGGGGTGAAGGGGGTATGTAACTGGAGAGGATAGTCAAAATGAACGGGGCAGGTTCAGCTTTTCTGTACACAAACTGAAAAGTCACAGGTTGCCCTGCTCACTCAGGAACCTAGCTTTCAAAGCCTCCCGGATGCACAGCGCGTCCCGCTGGGATCTTCTAATCGCCCGGCTGTCTGGCTGGGCGTAATCAGCAGCCAGGCTATTTGCCTCAACCTCCCACCCCGCCATAAAGGTCTCCCCCTTGCTCTCACAGAGATTGTGGAGCACACAGCAAGCTGCAATAACAATGGGGATATTGGTTTCGCTGAGATCACAGCGAGTCAGTAAGCTTCTCCATCTCCCCTTGAGACGGCCAAAAGCACACTCCACCACCATTCTGCACTTGCTCAGCCGGTAGTTGAACAGTTCTTTTTCACTGTCCAGGGCGCCAGTATAGGGCTTCATGAGCCAGGGCATTAGCGGGTAGGCTGGGTCCCCGAGGATCACTGTAGGCATCTCCACATCCCCAAGAGTTATCTTGTGGTCCGGGAAGTAAATACCTTCCTGCAGCCGTCTAAACAGACCAGAGTTCCTGAAAACCCGAGCGTCATGAACCTTGCCCGGCCATCCGACGTTGATGTTGGTAAAACGTCCCCTGTGGTCCACCAGTGCTTGCAGCACCATTGAAAAGTACCCCTTTCTGTTGATGTACTGGCTGGCCTGGTGGCCCGGTCCCAGGATAGGGATGTGAGTCCCATCTATAGCCCCACCGCAGTTTGGGAATCCCATCGCAGCGAAGCCATCTATGATGGCCTGCGCGTTTCCCAGGGTCACTACCTTTGACAGCAGTACCTTCACGATTGCCTTGGCTACTTGCAGGACAACAACCCCCACGGTAGATTTGCCCACGCCAAAGTGGTTCGCGACTGACCGGTAGCTGTCCGGCATTGCAAGCTTCCAGAGGGCTATGGCCACTCGCTTCTGGACAGTCAGG
>NW_020707185.1:0-4953 GCF_002925995.2 Terrapene triunguis
TCATGCATTGCAGTTCTTTTCTGACAGTTCTGTTTCTGCTTCCACAACCCCCCCTTTTGTACTTCTAGTACAACAAACATTCTCAAACCTCTATTTGCATCAAGTCCTGGACTTCAGATTCTACATCAGATGTTTCAATCTTAGCGGTTCTGATTGGATGTAATGACAATGCATGATTAGCATAAACATGAAAGGTATTACTATTATTACATCTTTTACAACAACAATAACATAATCCTAAGCTAACTAGTAGCAACACAAGCAATAACATTCCCATAGCAATAATATAATGGGGTTGTTGTACAGTCTTAGTCATAAAGCACAATACATCATACTTAGTACATAAAGTGGATACTCTATAAGCTGTCTGGAAAGCATACTTTTCAACTTGATATATATTTTGAAGCATGGGAATTTGCCCTTGTACTTCAGAGATTTTTTTGAATCTCTGGTAACAGTGAAAACAAATTCTGAAATCTATCAGGTACTAAACTAGTCCAATTAAAGGGTATCTGGAACCTAAGGGCTACTTGAAAAACTCTATCTGCAGGCCAGTAAATAATATGATTGCCTGCAGTGGTAATGAGATTAAAATGCATGTCTTGTAATGTGGTGTCATTAACATACACACAGCTATCATTAGCTTGAAAAAGTAAGTGTCCTGTCAGGGTAGTTCCTTGTCCCCTACCCTCCCAGCAAACGTAGTTATAAACAGTGACAACTTCTCCTGGCTTCAGTTTACGGATACACTGAAGCTGTGGGGGTTCTAATGGCCAAAATGTCCATAAATTACCTAACCCCATCCAAATGTCAGGTGTAATCCCAGGAGCACTGACTAAAAATCGATTGGGCATACCAGGAGGTCTAATTTCCCAGATGTCTTGGTGAATTACCCAATCCCACATGCATCCTCCCCATGGACCCGGCAGGATTCGGTATGTGGGAGCCCACACCCCCTTTACCGGTCCATATGCTTGGAAGGAGCATTGAGAACGTCCGCACTTCCACCCAAAAAGTTTCCAAGTAAGTCTTCATGGCCACAGATCAGATGGTACTCCTGATGTGTCTGTAAGGGCAGTGGGCCAAGCCTGATGTTCTAGATCATTCCGAATGGCCATCAGCTGGTCATTCAGGAAATCCTGAATCTCTGAACATGCTAGATCCCACTGCAATGCCTTCCCAGCCTCAGTGATATTCAATACCATCTCTGTCAGCAACTTCTGGGTCATTGATATTAATTGCAATAAGGTACAGGTCACATTATTAGTCACTGGAATAATTTCTATGCAGGTAAAATTTCCAGTGGCAAAACAAACTCTGGGTGTTCGTTTAATTGTTCACTAATTGGGTGACCAAATAACAATAAGGGCCTCTTTCATTTAACACAGTGCAAATTCCAGGAACATTCACTATAGAACCCATCAATTGCAATTATTAATTCTTGGGGTTCGCTGGTAGTGATATCATATACTTTTATCTCCACTGATCCATTCTTTTCCATTCAATTGTTCGCTTATATGGGATATCCTGAACCTTAAAAATATATATATATATTTTTAAAACAATATTTAAATAAATCACTAAAGTGTGAAGGCCTTGGCCATTGGTTTTATCAAATATGTGGCATTGTCTGTATTTGGATGTATTACAGGGGTAATAGTGTAATGGAGGAGATGGCAGGGGCAATGGCAACAAGGTGCCTTTGGTACTTATCATTTAAAATCCAATTAGGGAGGGCAATACATGCTGAAGGACTTATCCAAAACACAGGGCGCAGCCTGTAGAATAAATCCAATCCCAAAATCCAATCAATACCACGTTCCCAAGCATGGGTCCCACAAGTTTCTTTCTGCCAGTGTATAATTCTTTGTTTCTTCACCAGGGTCAGTTCTTAATGTCTCTTGTAGTCAGGAATCCCTGGACTTTGTGGTTTCAATGAAGCAAGTGTTCCTTCTTCTCTTTTCCTGAAACAGTGTGGTTTAGCATCATACAGGGGAGAGGTTACTAGCACATCACCCTGTAATGGTTTTGCTTCTTCTAGGAAAATCCAAAGGCACAGTAGGTCTGTCAGTGGACAAGGGAGAGGTTACTAGCACTTCACCTTGTCCTCCTTCCCTGCTGTCCAGGAGGCACAGCAGAGCTAGCGGGAGAAATAGGCTGATCAGCAGCTGGAAAGTCCTCCCGAGGTGGAGGGGTCTTTTTGCAGTGAGAAGCATGGGTCCAGGTGGGCAGTCCTTGGCACTTCACAGCAGTGTTGGTGGTTAACAGGACTTGGAAAGGGCCTTTCCAGTGTGGAGCCAAAAGCAGTCTTTCGTTGATGGACTTTACATAGACTCAGTCTCCTTGTTTCAATGAATGGCAGGGCTGCTAGGGTCTTTGGGGAGCACTTCTTTTATCTGTGAGAAAAGAAACCTAACACATTTCATTAGTGCCTGGCCGTGTTTTGCAGATTTCAGTTGCTTGGGCACATTCAGGCCCCCCCCTTTTTGTGGCTGTCAGCCAGGTCTTATCTTTGAACTGAGCTTGCTAGCTATTTTTTCCTCAATTAACTCATTCCGTGCTTTTTCCTCTTCTCCCTTTCTCGGCTTCTTTTAACCTACAAAGGAAACTTTCACTTTTCACTCATACACCTTTTTCCCAACAATGAACACATACACATTACAGTACACTAGTCTTATTATTCAAGGTATGCCATGTACACTCTTCCAGTAAAATAACTTTATTACAGAGCTTTGGAGCAACAAACCGGGACAAGCACACCCACTTTTGAGGAGTTCACTCGGTACAACCTCAGGTGTCCAATCGCTTTCCCCCCTCCCCAGCCCTCTGGCTAGAAATCTGAGGTAGCCAGAAGGATCCCATGGGCAATATGGGGAGTGGGTTAACCTTCCATGTCCTTGTTTCCAAAGACTGTTGGTATGCAAATTTTAACAACAATTTTTCAATTAAAAAATCTGGCCAATGAAGTTTCTTTTTCTTACTTAAGCAAATGTATTAGACTTTAGTATATCACATTTTCCTGATTTATCCAAACACTGTGTATTCCAAGTTGAACAAAACAAGTATCTGCTTTTTGATTTAACCCTTCTATTTAATTTTGAACTAGATTGTCTTATGAAAATATTAAACCCAACAATTCTGGCCACAAGACAAACACCACAAGACAGAACAAAGAACACAAAAATAATTCCTATTGTACCAGTAAATGCATGGTACATTGAATGCTGTTCAGCTGGCATCCGTTTTCTCTGATGATCTGAAAGACAAAAGAACAGAGGTCTACCCCTTCTGGGCAGTCAGTCATTGCTTAAAATATTTCCTTTATATACACATACTCTTGTTGATTTCAGGCAAAACAGAGGAATTACCCCATATTTCCTTGTATTTGTTTCATAGGCAGCCAAGGTTTCAGTGGTTTCTACCTTATTAGTTAGAAAATTGCATTAATACAGATGCTTTCTGGCTTGCTTCCAGATCCAAAGCTATCCACAGCTTAAAAATTCTTACTTTAAAAGGGACACAATTAACTTTCCCAGACTTTTGATTGCCTTTTACTTCTAACTTCTGCTTTCAAACACACAGTGATCTGAACAAGACAACACAACCTATATTGGTAGGTTTGCATTTCTTTTACCTCTGCTACAATATACACTGCACATGTTCTGGGGAAAATGCACATCCTCTCCACAATTCAATTTCCACAACACTAGCCACATCAATTTCTACACAAGGTGTAACTGTTTCTTTTGTGCTTACAAAATCTCTTACAAAACCCCTAGTAAAGTGACAGCTCGACCACACAGAGCCAGGGGCACTGTCCTTCTCTCTCTTTTTACCAGATCTTTTATCTGCTATTTTGTTACCCAAAAACAAATTCAAATCTTTTATTCTCCTGGCTTTGACTACCCTGCTGCAGCCACAACCTTTGGTCTTTAGTTAAAACATTTTAAATCTTGTAAAGCATTAAGTCACCTTAAGGATTAAATGCTAAATACCTTAAACAACACTAGTCTCCTGGGTCTGGCAAAAGTATTCTCAGTTTTGCAACGTTAAAACAATATCAATTCATCTCAAACTTATAAAACACAGATTGTACACAGCAGGAGTGTTCTTCAGCAAATTAGACTAACGTATTCATAGTCGAATAATTCCACTTAAATAACCTCTTGTCTGAATTACTTACAGACATTCCTAGACCCAGGCAGCCTCCTCGCCGGACGATGCCAGGCCGAGTTAGCGTACCGTGGGTCGGATCTCCTAAAAGATCCTCTAGTTACCGGGCTTGCGTTAGAGTAGTTCTGGTCACGAGCCAAAAGACTTCGCAGAGTACTCTGGGCGTCTTCCGGTAACACTCAATTCACACTGGTGCACACACAAACACAGCACCACAGACAGACACACAGACACAGCAAGATCTTGCTCCAGGTACTATCCCAAGTACCTCAGGTACTATTCCCAAGTACCTCGATGCATCACTTGAGGCGGTAAAAACCCCTCTTGAGGCGGTACACAACCCCTCTGTCCGGACTATGAGGCGGTAAAAACCCCTCCTGCTGAGGCAGTAACAACCCCTCAACACAGGTGCAAACCTATGCACCTCGCACAGGTGCAATCCTATGCACCTCAACACAGGTGCAATCCTATGCACCTCGCATATGCATACAGGGGGCGGCAAACAATTCCCCTACGCCGCTCAGCATCTGACCTTGCTGCACAGTCAATAAGTTCGGATGGCGTGAGCCCAACAGGGACAGACGGCCCCACGGACAGTCCTCCTCCGACACCCCAATAGAGATTTCAAAAGGTCTCCTACCTCTATTGTGGCGCCATGGGGTTCGAAGGGGAACGATCCGTAGCAACTGCCGGTGCCTCTGCGGGCGTTGCCATCCCGGACGAGCCCCCAAATTGTCGGAGAAAAACTGAGTTCTCACTTTTTGTTTGGGTACAGCAAGT
>NW_020707186.1:0-5217 GCF_002925995.2 Terrapene triunguis
ATCCCTCTTAATAAGATCCTGCTGGTTTTTATTCTATTGGTATAACATTTTGGTGGAGAATTGCGAAAGAGGGAATATTAGTAAAAAATGCCTCCGTTATTGTAAACATTGGTGTGCACACAGCCGGCTCTATAGAGAGCGGTTCTATTTTTGGTTAACCAAAGCCTACTGACCTCCGGAGGGTAGAGGCTTCATAAAAGAGCTCATAAAAACTTTAAGCTACAATTAATCTTATTCAAAGTGTTCACTGAGAAATCAGGGGTAACAAGAGCCTATAGGGCAAGGTAAAGCTGCTCGCTGAACGAGATCAGGGGTAGCAGGATAAGATAATTTAGGCTGTGTCACTCGCTGCAAGGGTTCAGGGGTGACAAAGGAAACTATACACGTGTTAAAAATGTTTAAGAAAAGACAAGGGAGAACAGTCTCAGAGGGAGGAATGGAGTTTGAAGGAGCTCCAACTTCACTTTTTGTAAAAGAAATAACACCCTTTAAACAAATCCTTCAGAGATATGGGACAGTCCTTGGACTGAACAAGCCCTTGCAGATGCTTGCTCTATTTCGGATCTAGAGGATAGATTGGCCCAATATATCCTCATATGTAAACCCCCAAAAGCAGCAAAAAGAAACGCTGCAGGGATCTGGCTGCTGTGGGAGGCTTGTAATGACAGCTACCTTTGCCTAAGAGCCTGTAAAGAGGAAAACTTAGTGTTTCTCGCTCTGATCCTGGAAAGGATTTTTATATTTGGTGTATGAACCCTCGGTGGTAGAAGCCCGAACAATACAGAGGGAAGCTTAGCGTCTCTCCCTCTGGCCCAGAGTGGGTTAAAATCATAAGATACAAATCTTGTTCTGTTAAACCAAACTCTGAAGAATATAGGAATTTGGGCAGTGTAGTGTGGTTTTTGTTTGTTTGTTTGTTTTGTTTTGTTTTTTTGTGAGTGATATTGTGGTCATTTCGTAATTTTGAAAGAAATGTTTAAGAAAAGGGACCAGGAAGGGTGGGGCTGGTTGAGAAGCCCACCCTCCTTGCTAAATTGGTAGTGGAACAAAGCTTGTGCCCATGGAAAGGAAAGGTTCATTGGAAAAAGCAGGATCAGGCCCAGACAAGCAGGCAAGCAACAGATAGAGAAATTGGAAAATTGGCTGGGAGCCTTAAGGGCATAGTGGCAGGAGTAAGAAAGCAGTAAGTGCAGGCATGAATCCCTGGAACAATACTTAAAATGGTAAAATCTAATTGATAAAGGTGTCATTTTGGGAGATAAACAGTAATTTAAGGAAAGACCCTGAAAAGTTAACTCTACAGAGGCTGGACAGAATTAAGCAGTTAAACTTTGTGAAAATGTTAAAAAGTACCATGTTAAAGAGAAAAGGAATTCTTGGTTTCTTTGCAGCCATTCTGGAGGGAAAATGGGCCCTTTTCCAAAGGAATGTCTGTAAATAGTCCAGGTATTTGAAATAATTTGACTATGGACAATTTAGTCAAATTTGTTAAAAACATGAGGGGATTCTATTGGAATTTAACTGACCCAAATGTATGAAGGGAATATAATCTATGTTCAGCTATGTAAAAACAGCAATATAGAAGAAATGTTAAGGAAAAGAAAATGTGTATGTATCTATTTGTCTGTGGAAATATGTAAGGTTCTAAGAACCTAAACCAACACATCTGGTTTGTAAAACTCCTGTTTTGTAGGTTTAAGATAAATTAGTTTTGTTTTGTTTTTAATGTGTAACAAAATAGCAGATGAAAGCTATAGTAAAAGAATAAGAAATTAACACTGCTCTCTGAAGCAACAGCAGGGGTAAGGTGCACAAAACAAAAAGAAGCACTGCTAGAAACACTGAGCCTTAAGATGGCTCTGTGTAATCAGACTGTCACTTTGACGAGGGTACATGAAAACTCTGTAAAAACAAAAGGAAGCAGCTGCAGTTTGGCTTCTATGGAAGACCTGTAACAAGGTATTCCTTCAATTGGCTAAATGTACAAATGAAAAACTGCACCAAGATTTACAAGCCTCTGCTGCAAAAGCAGAGAAATAAAATGTATGTCCATTAGTATCCAAATCCAGTTAGATGTCCTTAAGGTTGGGTACAGAGAGTTAAAACAGCACTCTCAAATCTTACAGCAACAGTAACATCAGAAGAAGGAACATTTGAGACCCCAGAAGGGGCAGATTTTTGGGACCCCTCTGGAGATTGGGAAGAAAGATATTTGGGTAAATTCCTCCTCCCAGGGCCAGAATGCCATTGCAACAGTAACAACAGTGCCTGCTTCTGCCTCAGACCTCCAGGCCATGGCAAAGTGGCTGGGAATTTTAAAATGGAAAAAAATTTAACTCACAAAGAAATGCACAACTTAATTAGCATTTGTGCAGCCCTGAGTACCAAACACACTGTGGCAGAGACTAAGCAGGTTCTGCCATGGTGGGAGCACTGTGCTAATTTGTTTCCAAGCTTCTATCTTTCAGGCTCTGAACCAGAACATCAGGAGAGCTGGTACCAGCTGAAGAGTTATAAAATACCCTGGTTATAGTGTCGCGACAAAGTCTGTGTTCAGTGTTCTCTGTTGCATGTTCTGTGTCTGTCTCTAGTGGTGTCCTGTGCTAGCATTGGGTCCAGAGAAAGAGGGGATACTACACTAGACAGGGCAAATGTCTTTTCCTCTCTCTACTTCCCTCATGTCCATCCAACTTATCAATCACCACTTGTGTCCAAAAGAATTTGGTCCCCAGTGCATCAGGTTTATTTTTGTTAGGTTCTCTAATAAGCATTTTGTTGTTTTGTTTTGATACTGGTACACCTACAAATCTTATTTCTTGTGTGTATTTAAGGGTTAGGGTTGACATTTATTGTTTGATGGCTATGCCTCACTTTGTTAGTCAATGTACCCAATTATTGTAATGGTAATGGTTTTATTGTATTCCCAATTATTATAATTGTGATTGTTTGCATTTCTGTTTATATTATATCTGGTGTTTAGTCAATTGTAATGATTTTAGTTATACTCACCTGGTTATAATTGTTTGGTTTATTTACAACAGATCACCTGTGCCCTACAACGACAACAACTACCGTACTGTAATGATCATAGATCAAGGGGCGGAGTGTTGTAGGAGCAGCAGTGATCTGTATGCAAACGGCTATAGCTATGGGATGCACTGAAATGCAAATACTTGCCCTATCTACTTTGGAACACAAAATGTTTTGGGTAATTTTGGGTAATATTAAGGTTTTAATGCATTTGTTAAAACAAAGGAAAAGATTTCTGTTTGATACTTACCAATATGACTGGATGCAGTATGTTTCCAGCACTGTGAAACCAGACTTGTTCATTGGAGAAATAATTGTAAAAATAGCACATCAACAGTCTCTGGAGGCAAAGGTATGGAAGGTTAGCCCACTCCCCATATTACACATGGGATCATTCTGGCTGCCTCGGACCTCAAGCCAGTGGGCTGGGGAGGGAGGAAAACTATTGGACACTAGGGGTTGTACGGAATGAACTCCTCAAAAGTGGGTATGCCTCACCTTACCGCCTTGTAGCCTTGTAGTAAAGATGTTTCTTTGGGATCATGTATGTGGAATGAATTGAACAATGACACCAAAGTATTGTACAATGAACAATGTGTATGTATCCACTCGTGGAAAGAAGTATTTTGGGAGGATGGGAGTGTTAGCAACCCCCCAGTAAATGAATGTAAATTCAATGTCAGTACTGTTTTTACTAGAAATCACACTTACTATTTACTGCGGCCAAAAAGGTCCTAGCTAACACTAACAGCTGAGCTGGCCGACTTCTCAATTGACCTTGGAATTAGATGGCAAGATCTTACTGATAGCCTAATTAAAAGCAAAGAAGTGACCAAATTTTTAAAACAGACAAATGACCAAGTAGGAAATCGGACTATTCATATTATACATGCCAATGGGGACATGTTACGAATTGCCACTGCAGAGAAACAAATTACAACCTACCACTGGTATGATATATTCTCTGGATGGTCCCCAACTACCACTGGCATCCTATCAGTAATGCTACACCCCTTGATAGTAGTCTTGATATTAAATTGTATTTGTATAATTGGTATGTGTGGCATGTGTTTTCAGATAAAAAGAATGTATGCTAAATTGGAATCACAAACACATGTTGCCTCACAGTACCTTCTCTTAAACAGGTTAAAAAGAAAGTGACACTAATGATTATATAAATATCGTAGTGTCAAAAGGGGGATTATGTAGGGATATTAAAGAAGGTACTAACAGTGATTCCCCCAAGTGACAGTGACCCCCTCATAATTTGTCCCCCACCCTTTAAAATCCAACAGTTTCACCAAGTACAAAAATCTCTTGGGTCTTCTGTTAAAACTTGTAAGCTACTGTCTGTAGAAACCATTGATTATATCTATCCTGTGAAAGATACTTTGTTACTATGTAAAACTTACAAACAAGTTAATTGACTTTGTTCTTGAAGTAATTAATACAATGTAAACAAACACTATAAGCCGTTAATTGACTTTCACTTCATTCAACAGCTCCTAGGACAGACCCCCACCCTCTGTGATTAAAGGGCCGGGAGTCTCAAATGAATTAGCACACACCCCGAAAGTGGTGGAGACAGTAAATTAAAATATGGTTAAGATATGGAATGTATGCTGGTGAATGCTTGATATACATGAATGGTTAGGGAGGTGCCAGCCTAGAAAGGGAGTATCCATTGGCCGAAGAATGTGTAAAGTGGACCACCAAAACCCCCAGAGGGTAAACTGGGATCCACCCCATCACCTGGAAGGATGAGAAACACAAACTTTGGACAGTATGGAGCCACCAGGAATGTGCCCAGGAATGTGCCATCCGCTGATTGAGTCAGCAACAGCAGGATGAAACAGCTCTGGTTCTGCTGCCAACCTCCAGGAGCATCAGGTGCACCTGACACAGACTTGGCTCCATCCTCATGACCAAGATACCTGGCCAGTAACTTGGCATGAGCAACTTCTAGGCTGGTAACTATAACACCTATACAGAACTTAAATGAATGATTGTGTGAATGAATCTCTCTCTCTCTATATATGTGTGTGTGTGTATAAGGAATAAGTAGTGATAGGAATAAGTAGTCAAAACAACGTTGTTTACTTTTATCTTTTGCTTTATCATTATATTTACAATAAATGTCGCATCTTTGCCTTATCCCTCTTAATAAGATCCTGCTGGTTTTTATTC
>NW_020707187.1:0-1027 GCF_002925995.2 Terrapene triunguis
TGTGACAGTGTACCCCATAAGGCTTTATGGGGAGGGGGTGCTTATAAATGTATGTATGACATAACTGGAATATGTTTGGTGCTGCCTGTGCCAGGTAACATATCTCCGTAAAGGTTATGGTCTACTATATCTATTCATCCTATTTGTACATATATATATCATTTTCTACTTGAGGTTAAGAATATGGGCTGTATGCTTGCTTGGTTTCTAAGTAAGCTTTGGGAGGCATTTGGTCAGCTTCTTTAGGAAGGAATTCGCCAGGTTAAGTACCTGATCAGGGAACAATGCATCTTGGAATGCTCCAATCCACATAAGAAGTCTTCCTGGAGACATGCAAGATTCCATGTGGGCAATGGCTTCAGCCTGTAAAGACTGAGTCATGCAGGGACATGTGACTTGCCCAGGTAACTCCAGAACTCCATCTTGGAGCTGGACTTTGCATAGGAGGGAAGAGGGGGGTCTCCTCCCACAAGAGAGAGTCTATTTAACCCTGGGGGAGACCCCTCCATTTTGTCTTCAGCTGGCTAAAGAAAGAGCCTCTCCACCCCCCCAGGATGCTTGAAGGAAACTGAAACGAAAGACAGTAACTACAGGGGTTGTGAGAGATTGCTGGACCCAGGCTAAAGGGAGATTAGCCTGTAAAAGGGAGCATGCTGGAACTGGTGAGGAACTTATCTGTATTTAGTTTGATTAGGCATAGATTTGCGCATTTTATTTTATTTTGCTTGTGACTTACTTTGTTCTGTCTGTTACTACTTTGAACCACTTAAATCCTACTGTCTGTATTTAATAAAATCACTTTTTATTTAGTAATTTACTCAGAGTATGTATTAATACCTGGGGGAGCAAACAACTGTGCATATCTCTCTATCTGTGTTATAGAGGGCGAACAATTTATGAGTTTGCCCTGCATAAGCTTTATGCAGGGTAAAACGGATTTATCTGGGTTTAGACCCCATTGGGAGTTGGGCATCTGAGTGCTAAAGACAAGCACACTCCTGTGAGCTGTTTTTGGGTAAACTTGCAG
>NW_020707188.1:0-3470 GCF_002925995.2 Terrapene triunguis
TCTTGGCACATCGGGTGGCAGCTCCCAAGGGGGTTTCTGTGATCCAACCCGTCACAGTGGCGTAGTCGAGCAGGATCTGTGCACAGCTGATTGCTTTGAGATACTGGTAGTGATTTTAAGTGAGTTTTAAGTGTGGTGGCTGGAGAACAGACAAAGTGGTTACTGGTTTGTTATTTTCTATTTGCTTATTTCGGGAAAGGGAAGTAGGGACAGAAAAGGAAGCAAAATAAGTAAGGCGGAAGATCAGAAGAAAGCAGGAAAATGAGTACTAGTGACCTCAGTTTCAGTGAACTGCAGAGGGGTTGTAGCCCAGCACAAGAAAGCAGGACAATGAGTACTAGTGACGCTGCTAATAAACTAAAGCTGGCCAGGCTGGAAGCAAAAGAGAGAGAAAATGAACATAAGAGACGGCTGGAACTAAGACAATTAGAAATTAGTGCCAGGGAGGCAGAACATGCAAGGGAAGAGGCTGCCCACAAGAGAGCTATGGAGGCAGAGGCAGCTGCCCACAAGAGAGCTATGGAGGTGGAGGCAGCGAGGGAGCGAGCGGAGGCAGCGAGGGCGGAGGCAGAGGCAGCTGCCCAGGAGAGGGCTATGGAGGCCCAGAGGGAGGCCCAGAAACATGAACTGACTGTTATGGAGTCGAGGAGACAAAACCCTCCACCTGCTGGCTCCACTTCCCCAAAAATCCACAAATGGGAGCGACTATGTCCACAGTATGACGAGTCCGGCGATATCGCCGAATATTTCATCACCTTTGAGAGACTGTGCACCCTCCATGCCATCCCTGAAGATCAGAAGATGACCACATTGATAGCAAAATTGACTGGCAGAGCTCTGGACATATTCAATAAGATGCCTATTGATGATGCTTCAAACTACGGTAAATTTAAGGAACTGGTTTTGAAACAGTTTCAGGTTACACCTGAAACCTACAGGGTTAAATTCAGGACCCTTAAGAGGGGATCTGGATTAAGTAATGTGGCTTATGCCAATGAAATGAGAGATTTGGTAGATAAATGGGTGCGGGGGAGAGGCATTACTAGCTTTGAAGGGATGTGTGATCTGGTTACTCAGGAACACTTCCTGAGTATGTGCAGTGATGAGGTAAAACAGTATTTGTGGGACAAAAAGGTAAATGCAGTGGGTGAATTAGCTGAGTATGCTGACTCTTATGAACAAGCACAAGCTGCGATCAAACATAAACCACTGGTGGAGGGGTATAAGGTTGGGGGAAAGCAGAATCACCGTTTTACCCCTGGGTATGGGAAAAAGGAGGCTGGGCGGTCACCTCCCCATTCCCCTGGTACTCGTCCCAAATTTCCTGTGCAAGCAGAGGAGCCCAAGAGGTGCTATCATTGTAAGTCCCCTGAGCACCTGAGGAATAAGTGTCCCTTGCTGAGTGGAAGCAGGCAACAAGTAACACACGAAGCTGGGGCTTCTCAGAGCCAGGCTGTGGCCTCTTTCCACACGGGATTTGTAAAGCTTGCTTCCACACAACCAAGCAATGAGCATATGCATGCTGTTAGATTAAATGGTCAAATGCTTCTTGGATTAAGGGACACGGGTGCTGAGATTTCTGTGGTCAGGAGGGACCTGATCCAGGAAAAGGATTTGTTGCCAGGTAAAATGGCAGAATTAGAGCTGGTAGGGGGTTACAAAGTCCTTGCACCTTTAGCTAAAGTACACATGCAAACTCAGGATTTGCAGGCTGAGCTGACTGTTGCAACGGTGGCACACAATTTTGCACCGTTTCTACTGGGGAATGATTTCTTTAGTGTGGCAGAATCTGTCCCAGGGTTGGTGGGCAGTGAGAAGGAATCTTGTGCTAAAAGCCCCAGAGGGGGGGGTGAAGTCACAGCAACTGCTGGGGGAATAGGAGAGTGTCTCTTAGATTCCTCTGCAGCAGTAAAGGATGCAGCTTCGGGGGCAGGGCTGGTTGTGGCCGGTTCCTATGGGCCTGGGGCTCCAGGGAAGTTCAAGAAGGAGGAGCTGGATAAAGCTAGCTCCTGTCCCGTAATCATCTCCCCGGGGGAGGGGGATGTACCACCTTGTAGCAAGGAGGCCACCACAGCTGCTGACTGCCAGAAAGTTGCAGGTCAGCAGGGGGCCGGGCCTGCCCTGGGGTGCACAGAGGCGTGTGTCCCAAAGGTGGACGTTGGGGTCCTGGGGACCGCTGTGGTGGGAACAGGCCCCAAGGACTCTGTAGCTGGGTGCCAGCCCAACCCGAGTGAAAAGGGAGGGATTTTGCGGGCCAGTAAGAGGTCCGTCGTGGCTGGTAGCTGCGAGTCCGCAGCTGGGGCAGGATCACCTTCCCTTTTGGGGGACACAAGAATGTCGGACCCAGAGGGGAGCCCAAAGAGGGAAGCCCAAATGGAAGGTCAGGGGGGGCTAGAGAGTCCACCCACCTTTTGTAGGGAGGGGCTTTCCCAGGAGGAGGGTGAAAAGTCTGCATTCAAAAGGCCAGTCCCCTCTCCCGTGGATCAGGTTTTAAGGGAAACCTGGGGGTCAGGTCTCCGGGATGAGGGGGTCCATCCAGCTGACCCTTTGGAAACAGAAAGTGGGGTGCCCAATGGGGTCCAGAGCACCCCAGGGAAAGATCTTGTTCTTGCTACACTTGCAAGAGATAAAACTCTCTCTCCAAGACAGGGGGGGGGAAATCTCTGCATGGGAGAAACTTCACAAGGGAGTGGGGTCCAGCCCAGAGAAACTCCAGAGGGAGGGGCCGAGGGCAAGCATGGTCGTAGTACACCCTTTCCCGGCCAAAGACCTGAGCACATGCCCGAACTAGAAGTCTTCCCCAAAGAGGCAGAAGAATCTGCGTCAGAGTGTCTACCAGAGGGCACAGAGAACTGGAAAAATGCAATAGGGGCTAAACAAGTCAAATTGAGTGAACGAAGCCTGTCCACCGTAAATTTGCTGTTAACCTTGTGTCTTTTGCTAATTCACCTATGGGATAAAATAAAAGAATTCACACTAGTGGTAAACCCTTTAAAGACGTGGAACATACCTAATTTGTGGAAGAAGCTGTTATACATGCTGGGGATGGTAACAAGACAGCCCCACCAGCATGATACTTTACAGCCCATACCTGTAAAAAGCAGCAAAAGCATAACGGGCCCATGTTGCTGTGTAGAAGGGGAAACTGAGGCACACCGCCTCATGGCATTGGGGGCTAAATGCCAAGATACCCCCACTTTAACGGATATTGCTGCCTGCATTCTGTTAGCAAAACTACATCCCTACCTGTTTGCAAGCATCTGGGGACCAGGAACCCCAAAACGGGCTAGAACCCCTAGGAGTGACATCATATGGTTTCAAGGTACTGAAAGGGAGTGTGACCAAAAACAAGCAGAAATTTTACAGGTACTGCCTCCGCCATGGACAGTGTCCAAGTCTCTGGCAGTAAGTTCAGGGGGAGGGTGTGACAGTGTACCCCATAAGGCTTTATGGGGAGGGGGTGCTTATAA